>NC_142012.1:55860553-55938053 GCF_049901735.1 Notechis scutatus
TATGCTGTAGTTAGGAAAGGTTGAAACCTATCAGTGGTGGTATTCAATTTTTTTTTACTACCAGTTCTGTGGGCGAGGCTTGGTGGGTGTGGCAGGGGAAGGATACTGTAAAAATCTGCATTTCCACCCCACTCCAGGGGAAGGATATACTGCAAAATCTCAATTCCCACCCCACTAACCTGCTTTCCAGCTCCATTCTCCTGTGCAGGGCAACAAAAGAAGACCCAGCCGATCAGCTGGGACTTGGGAGGCAGAGAATAGATGGGGGCAGGGCCAGTCAGAGGTGGGATTTGCCGGTTCTCTGAACGACTCAAAATTTCTGCTACTGGTTCTCCAGAACTGGTCCGAACGGTTGAATACCACGTCTGAAACCCATGCTTCTAAATAGATGTGAACCAGTTTACCTATAGAGTAGTATTAACAGTCAAAATATTATCAGAGCTTGCAGAAGATTTACAACTAAAAACCTAGACCTCGGTCCAGAATAAAAGAACTTTACAGAAAAAAGAATATTTGATTAATAAGGATAAGGATATTATATATTATTTCAAGGTAAAAATGTTAAGCATAAAACTTTCTGATTCACCACACATTTCCTAGAACTGAAATATATCATATTTATACTTCCGAATACTGAATTCAAAAAATGATGGAAACCTATAATTAAGCTATATTTCTCAGTGTGTCATGCTTTTGCATATAAATCATTTCCTGGTTAGAAAACACAGCGATCAAATTTTATAGATAGAGGGGGAATATATTCCGGAACTGAGAAAGCTTTTGGGTCCTCAGTGTTAATCCCTGTAGAATTTATTACAATGTTATGAAGGAAACTCTTTGGCTGCTTTTCTTATTTATTTTCACAATTTCAGAACAAATGCACAAGTTTAGAGCGATTGCTCTGAAAAAAAAAAAAAGCCATTTAATCTACTTGAAATATTAGGTCTATTTCAAGGCTATAATGACACTATGACTTCTTTACACTACTGAATAAAAACATTATATATTGTATGTGTAGGTGAAGAAAGTGTCAGAAACCAAAGAAGACCCAGCCAATCAGCAGGGACTCGATGGGAGGCAGAGAATAGATGGGGTTGGCGGGGCCAGTCAGAGGTGGGATTTGCCGGTTCTCCGAACTACTCAAAATTTCCGCTACCAGTTCTCCAGAACTTGTCAGAACCTGCTGAATACCACCTCTGATTCCAACCTTTTTAGAATTAGAGGTCCCCAACACACACACACACACACAAATACACACACACACACACACGTACTCTCTGTGTGTGTGTGTGTGTGTCTCCATGACATTTGAATAATTACAACCTTAACTGAATTACTGAAACAAATTAATTAATAGTTCCTAAAAAAAGTTTCATAAACTTATGACACAACAAAGATGAATTGAATGAGTGGATAAAGATTTAGGCAATATACCAGTCCGTAAAGTCAACTGTAATTCTTCAATTTAGACCAAGGGTGAACTTTATTCTTACTGGCTATAGAAAACAGAACTAGTTAAATATTGATTGCATGTTAGGTATTCTCTTTTATGGTATAAATTATGAACAAACTTTAATTTTAAAAATCAAACTAGCAAGACAGTCATAAAATATTTTGCACAGAAGGATTTTCTCACTAGGTTTAAGGGAGAAAATTCTGGAGTAAATGAGTGGTAGTGTGAATTATTTAGATGCATCCTGCCATGTAGGCAATGTGACAGATATATAATCTATATTTGGTAAGTCTAATACCGTGTTTCTCACAAAATAAGGCCAGGCCTTTTTTTTTTTTTGAGCCCCGAAAAAATGGCTAGGCCGTCTTTTCGGGGGTGACTTAATTCCCCCCCTTTCATCCTCATTTAGAGTGCTCCGTGGGCAGCCTCGCCACCAGCCGCTCCTAACGGGTGATCATGGCGAAGCACAGAGAGCTCCCTACTCCCACCAAACACCTTTGCTGCAGACCCAAGACCTTTGGCACCCGCCGCTGTTGCTTTCCCTTCTGCCCATTCCGCCGCTGTGTTTGGAGTGCTGCTGCCATTTGGAGCACCGCCACCACGTTTGGAGCTGCCGCTTCCGTGTTTGGAGTGCCACTGCCATTTGGAGTGCCGCAGCCACGTTTGGAGCTGTCGCTTCCGTGTTTGGAGTGCTGCCGCCATTTGGAGCACCGCCACCACGTTTGGAGCTGCCGCTTCCGTATTTGGAGTGCCACTGCCATTTGGAGTGCTGCAGCCACGTTTGGAGCTGCCGCTTCCATGTTTGGAGTGCTGCCGCCATTTGGAGCACCGCCGCCACGTTTGGAGCTGCCGCTTCCGCATTTCGAGCTGCCGCCATGTTTGGAGTGGTGGCAGCGCTCCAAATGGCAGTAGTGCTCCAAACAGCGGCAGTGCTCCAAACACGGAAGCGGCAGCTCCAATCACGGCGGCAGCTCCAAATGCAGACATGGCAACTCCAAACAGCGGCAGTGCTCCAAACAGCGGTGGGGTTCCAAACACAGAAGCGGCAGCTCCAAACGGCGGCGGTGCTCCAAACAGTGGCAGTGCTTCAAACGCAGAAGTGGCAGCTCCAAATGGCGGCAGTGCTCCAAATGTAGAAGTGGCAGCTCCAAACGTGGCGGTAGTATGGGCAGAAGGGAAACCAACAGCGGCAAGAACTGAAGGTCTCGGGTCTGCAGCAAACGTGCTTGGCAGGAGTAGGGAGCTCTCCGTGCTCTGCCATGATCGCCCATTAGGAGCAGCTGGTGGTGAGGAATTGCTGCCCTCAGGGCGCTCCTAACAGCAAGTCCCCCCACCCTTCCCCCTTATTTTGCACGTTTTAAAATAGGCCTAAATTTGGGGGGAGGGACTTAATTTGATTTTATGCCAATAAAACATGCTGGGCCTTCCTATTGGTGCAGGCCGTATTGTTGGAGAAACACAGTAGTACCCATCAGTTTTGAAATGAATTACTTATGATTAATAGTAATGGAATAATTTGACCAAATTATACAGAGAATTATTTCGGAGAAAGGAAATTTATGCATAACATTTATTTGTGAATGCAATCTGCCAATTAACTAGAAGCATAAGCTGTTTATATATGAAAGTATCTTGGCAAATACATAAAAATATAATTACTTGCTTTTTGGAGTAAACATTAATTAATATGTTAATATTCTGTAATGCAAAACCAATATCATTTTCACTTGTAATCTCATTCTTAAGGAGTCTAGATTTTACAATAATTATTATTTATAAGTTTTATAGCTATATATTTTAATCTGATACACTGTTTTAAAATAATGTGTCTAAGCATTCAGATTTGGCTTGTACGGAAAGAAGAGGCTGGTAATTTACTGGTTTAATAAATGTTTTATGTTATACATAAAACATTACAGCTTTTAGCACTTAGTAGCAATGTGAATTGCAGCCTAGACCAGTAACTTATGCTATGATGATGCAGTAATAAAACTGTGATTGCTGAAATTCACCAATGGAACATGGATTATGTTTTAAGACAGGCAACATCTATACTTCTAAATTGCAGGAAAGAATTAACCAAAATAAAGGTTTATTTAAAATATCTGGATGCTTGAGCTAAAGTCTAAAGTTGAATTAAACAATAACATGACATCTCTAAATTTATCCTGATTATCACTTCCTTTTCCTTGAATCAAAATAGCTAGTTTTGGAATACATCCAAATTAGGTGACAATCACTTGGGAAGAAAAGCTCACACTAAATTTCATGCCTTTGTATGATAATGTTCTTGGGAGTCTTAAAAGCAAAAGTGAGAAAGACTTCCCAACAGGGGCGGGCTTCAAAAATTTCAGCAACTGATTGTCTGCCTGGTTGATGGGTGGGTGTGGCCATGGTGGGTGTGGCCTAATCGGCCTCCTGCACCATGGCAGGGTGGCCGTTTTCGCCCTCTCCAGGCTCCTGAGGCTTTCCTGGCCTGAAAATGGCCTACCCCAGGCTCCGCAGGCCCTCTGGAGGCAGGAAACAGGCCTGTTTCCAGCCTTCCTGAGCCTCCAGGAGGCCCATTTTTTGCCCTCCCTGAGCCTCCATATGGGCCCTACACTTACCTGGCAGCCAAAACAGGCCACACAATGACTCCTGGGAGGGGCAAGCGGGGGGTGGCAAGGCCAGCCAAGGGTGGGAATTACTGGTTCACCAAACTGGTAATTAAAAAATGATAAAATCAGCTACCGGTTCACTTGAACTGGGGCAAACCAGTAGCAGATCACCCCTGCTTCCCATTCCTTACCTTCTTAAACAGCCTTCTGCTATCATTGCCAAACAGAACATCAAATTATAGTAACAAAATTTGAAAGTCTTAAAACACTTCTCCTCCTCATTGCTTTTACTTCCAGAGAACTGAGGAGGATCTCTTTTGAGTTATTTTCTCCATCCCATTCCTTTGGTGGGCTGAGATATCTCTTGTTGCCCTACCTGTGCCTTTTCCGTTTGTTTCAAAATGTCATTGTTTCAATCTATTGCAGTCAGCAAGTTGGAAACAGCAGTGCAGCAAAATGGAACTCCTGTACGACTAGAAATATTTGAAGATACTTTCACTTCTTTCTATGATCCTTGGAGCAGTTTTGGGTGAAGATCATAAAACTGAAGGAAAACATTGAACCGGATCTGAAAGTTTCAAAGATTTTCTCTTAATAATTGACCTGCTGAACTTTCTTTCTCTAAATCAGTGGTTGAAGATAAAGGGTATGGTGAACAAAGTGAAACCTATTTTTTCAAGTTTCAATACATCTGCAATCTACATTACAGATTAAGGCCAGAGCCTGAAGAGGAAACTCAAATACTTTGGCCACCTAATGAGAAGGAAGGAGTAACTGGAGAAGAGCCTAATGGTAGAAATGATTGAGGGCAAAAGAAGAAGAAGGGGACGGCAGAGAATGAGGGGTCTTGATGGAGTCACTGAAGCAGTTGGCGTGAGGTTAAATGGACTCTGGAGGATGGTAGAGGACAGGAAGGCCTGTAGGAACGTTGTCCATGGGGTCACAATGGGTCGGACATGACTTCGTGACTAACAACAACAAATCTACATTACTAGAATTTCTCAGTTAAGCCTATTAAGAAGAAAGGTTACCCAAAAAAATTGTGTGTGTGTGTGTCACATAGGATTTCAGCAAATAGAAGCAAAGATTATACCTGTGTATGGTTTGCCAATTGCACAGTGGCAGATAGGACAGCACTCCAGAGGGTTAACGTCATTGCCCAGAAGATCATGGGTTGCCCTCTCCCATCTTTGGAAGAGCTTTATTGCTCCCTCTGCCTCAAGAAAGTTCAAAACATTCTCAAAGGCCAATCTCATCCTGAGCATTCTTTTTTTTAACTATTACCATCTGGCAGATGGTACAGGATAATAACAACAAGGACAAATAGGCTGAAAAACAGCTTCTATCTGAAAAAACAGCTCTACTGAATTCTTCTGTATAGTGCAATATTAATGCAATATCAGGGGTTTTCAATTCAATGTATAGAATGTGAAGGATGCATGTTTGTGTTTATTTTCATAGTCATAATGTATACTGAAGATGGTATTTAATTTCGTTATACAAGGTGCAACAACAATAAAGTAAAGTAAACTAAATTAAATGAAGCACACTACAATATCTAGCAGTAGATTTTGGTGAAATTTGCAGTGAATTCATCAGGAAAATGCTCACTTTTTTCCTGTCATTTCTACTACCCAGCTCCAACTCAGTCTTTGTAACTCATATTTAGGCTTCTTACTCTTTAAGGTACTGGAAGCCCACCAAGTTAGAGATTTGTTCTGATTTGGAATGCCAGTGGTTTTTTTTTTCCCAACTCGCTAGTTCTGCAAGAGCAAATTAACAAAAGTCACTTAACTATTTGGAATAAGAATGCTGAATATGTGCTTGATCAAGAACAATATATAAATTCTGCCTGAGTTCACTTTTGTCTTGGCAACATTTCTTACTTAAGACTTCTCAATTACTCCAGTTGATGAAATTTCTGCTGATAAAATCCATAACAGGGTGGACCTAGCCACTTGGAACTGCTATTCTTTTCTCTGAGAATGATTAATTCCTTGCTGAGGTCTGATGAAACTTGATAAGAATTTAGTGGGATTTTGTTCCTGGATCGGAAGGCTTAACAACAAAAATTCCTGATCAGGAAAGATGGGACACTAAATCTACTTAAAATGTTTGCTTGCCTGAAACAATTAAGCAAATATCTGTACCTTGGATGTAGGATGAGGGTGGAGATTTGTTCTCTGAACTAGTGGATTGATTTCCGAATGCTTCATTAACCCTTGAAATGAAAATTCAGAAACCTACCTACAAGCTTGGAGAATGAATCTCCACCCACAAAATTAAGCATCTTTTGGGGAATGCTTAAGCACAGTGGTGGGATTCAAATAATTTAACAACTAGTTCTCTGCTCTAATAAGTTCTTCCAACAACCAGTTCACCAAACTGTCAGAAAGTTAACAACTGGTTCTCCCAAAGTGGTGTGAACTGGCTGAATCCTATCACTGCTTAAGTATTCAGAAGCTACAAATGGTCAAATACGCAACAGCACAATGTGTGTGTGTATGTTCCGGTATAACTCTGGAACACCTCAAGCAATTTCAACCAAACTTGGTGCACAGATTATTTACTCTTTGGAAACAAATACTGTGGGGGGTAAGACACCACTAACACCCCTCGGGGTGTGTGTTCTATTAAGATACAGCCTGTTGTGCCTTCAAATGACTTCTACTGTACTGCCTTAACATGGCTTCTACTGCACAGCACTGTGGAGTTGCCATGGTAACAGCTTCACAAGGGGGCTCTCTCTGGTAAGGGGAAAAATCCAAGATTAGAAATTATGTTTGTTCCAGTTAATTGTCACCGAAATCAGGGCTTTTCCTGTCTAATACAGGATTAGTATAACTAAATACTCGGGCAATGTCGGGTTATTGGTTAGTGTTCATATAAATACCTCTGCTGTGCAAGCTGCATAAACACCAAGGTGACTTCTGGGTGCAAGCTGGAATGATTTTTCAATCCCAAGGAGTAACACAATATATTATTGTTTTTTTTAAAAAATATTCATTTTTCTAAAAAAAAAAATGTATTATTTTGTGTGGGGGGCTTTTTTGCTTTTAATCCTTTTTCTAATGCTACCTCAAGTCATCTTGGTAAGACAGGTGGCTATGTAAATGTTTAAATAAATTATGCACATAAATAATAAATGCAAATCCATGCTAAACAATGATAAATAAAACATATTGCTTCTTCCAATGCTTACAAAATATCTTTGTTAAGTATCTGTCATCAGGTTATTTTTAGGAAAGATAATTGCATGCCTTAAAAAGTAAAGTTATCTAAACATCACACAAATATTAACAGTTTAGTGAACACAGCTTAGTATACCAAACAATGATTTATTTAGGACTTTTTGATGAGACCACAATTATCTAATATTCTTCTTCCAATGGCTAGAAATTCTTAGGAAATTAGCAATCAGTTAAGCAGGTTAAGTAACTACAATGTCTTCTTTTAATATTTCTCCCCTTCTAGGAATTGACCCATAAATGGGATTCTTGCCCACTTTGTATTTGTATTAAAAATGAATTTGTGGTTCACTTGTGTATGCTTGCCTTGGAGGTAAACTCCTACTGCAGGGGTGAAGTTCCTTACTTTCAGAGTGCAGAGAAATGAACATTATCTCAAAGTAAGTAACAGATTTTCTTTCTTTCTACACGCTTATTATGCATAAAGTAAGTTCCCATAGGTCCATTATATTTTAAAATGGAATAGCAAAAAGCAGGGAAGGGAAAGAAAGAGACAGAGAGAGAGAGAGATCATTATTCCTTTGAAAAATCAGTTTCTGTTAGGTATATCTGGATTTCAGTCTTAGGGGGAACAAATACTGATTGATTTGAATGGGACTTAAATTCATATTTGCCTTTCAGAACTTTTTAAAAAATGTTAATGCCCTTAACATTATAAAGTATTTCAAAGTATTGGGGACAGTTTATAGAATTTCCATCATATTACTGGAAGTGATTGCCATGCTGTTCCTGCAGATAACATGGAAGCATTTTTATGACTAACGGCTAAAATTGTGAGCAGGCACTGCTTACTTATGAAGTCTGTTACATTCTCTGTTTTTAAGTTCTTATCCTTCCCATCTTGCATAAGCCAGACAGCTGCCAAACAAACAGCACCTGTCTGGGGAAAATTCGCCCTCTGCTAGGGAAGAATAAAGTTACCGTAGCTGTTGACTTTTAATTTCTGTCTGCAGATCCCATTTCAAGGATGTATAAGGGCTATCTTGAGAGTAAGTAGAATTAGAGCTAGGGAGTTGTTTGTTCCTTGTATATTGCTGCCCAGAGACACCTCTAGATGAGATGAGAGACAAAATTCCCTATGCCTTGGACAATCTAGAACTGTGCCTCCTGCGGTCCGATCTAAGCATAGTACACAAAATTGTCTGCAACAACATTTTGCCTGTCAATGACTTCTTCAGCTTCAACCACAATAATACATGGGCAAACACCGATACAAACTCAAAGTAAACCACTCCAAACTCGATTGCAGAAAATACAACTTCAGCCACAGAGTGGTCAATGCCTGGAATGCCCTACCTGACTCCGTTGTTACAGCCTCAAAGCCTCACAACTTCAATCTCAAACTGTCTACTGTGGACCTCACCCCATTCTTAAGAGGTCCTTAAAGGGGGTGTGCGTAAGTGCACCAGCATGCCTACTGTCCCTGTCTTACTGTCCCCATTTATCTGTATTTACTTCCTTTATTCATGTTTATGTTCATACCTATACTTGTTATCTTGTGCATATTTGACAAACAAATAAATAAAAAGATAAATAAATCTAATGAACAAGCAAACAACTAAATAAATAAATGAAAACATTCATTCACTTTCTTCTGCTTCCAAGCCTTGTGTGGAATCTGTTACACAGTGTACATGCTAACTCATCTTGGTGCTTTCTGAACTTGGTTGTTTTCTTGCAGATGTTTCATTACCCAGCTAAGTAATATCAGTAGTAGAAGAGAGAGGGGTTTGTGGAGGAGGAGGAGGAGGAGGAGGAGGAGGAGGAGGAGGAGGAGGAGGAGGAGGAGGAGGAGGAGGAGGAGGAGAATTATGAGGTCCTTGGTGCTCTCTGAGCTTGGTTGTTTTCTTGCAGATGTTTCATTACCCAACTGGGTAATATCATCAGTGCTAGAAGAGAGAGAGGTTTGTGGAGAGGAGGAGGATCTATCAAAACTCTTCAATTCCTTCCAGTCTTCCCTTACTTCAATGTCTCAAATAATTTGACCACTTTTAGTCTTACTTCCAGTCACTTTGCTGGATTCTCTTATTCCGGCACTGCTCACTCATTTGCAAAACATATTTTAATGATTATTTTAGCAATGGATATATGTTATCTATGGCAATCTATTCACAACCTGTTCTTTCAACTCTCCTGATAGTGGACACATCACCACCTTAACTGATGGTCATTGTCTTCTTTCCTTTCCTTCTACCTTTCCAATTTGTATACAATCCTCCATACTGTAGGAGATGACCAGGCTGAAACTGAGGGAAGGGTCAAATGTGTCATCAGTCATGAATCCCTGTGCCCCCACAAGAGATCTAAGTCCAGCCCACCTTGAATGTCTTTCTTATTTCCTGCTCATTTCTCTTGACTGTTAATTGGTCAGATTCTTGTAGAGAGCTTAAGCTTGCAATACATCTTTATATTCCTTTGAACTGCCTGAATCTCCTGATTGCCCCAGTGCTTGACAATTACAGCCTGTTCCAGAAAGCCAGAAAACCTCTCACACAACCTTGGTCATTTGTGCCTCATGTGAGAACTTTGGCTGTCTATCGTATCAGGCCTCTGCTTCATATATCCACAAATCCCACACTCACTCTCCAGTCTACTTGCTCTTTCTGCAAACATTTCATTTTCATTTCAATCATTTGCCAGTATTCTTTATTCTATTTCTTTCCTTTATTTTATTTCCATTTTCTCCATTTGTGTTGAGAATTTCAACATTCTTCACCCAAATAAAACAAAACGCAAGTCCTGCCTTTAACTAAATTTTCTCAGTCTTCTATCATAAACAATCAACAAATTAGACAGAGTACATGAAGGCAAAGAAAAGTATAATTCCTGGTGTCAGGGAGTTAAAACAATAATGGCAATATGTTATTTATGTTGCCTTAACATTACATGTACAAACAGAAGCCCATATCTAGTGTAACACAAAAGTGCAATAATAGATTAGATGTAACAGAAATGGCTATTATCCATTTTTCTTCTTTAAATGCAACCGTTGTTCTCTTTCCACAATATATTTTCCTGTTGTGGAAAATAGATACCTATTCCTGCATTTTATTTTAACGTAATGTTTTTCTCTTTATGCTAGTGTTTGTTTCTGTCTTTTTCCTGTCACAAAAGTCTCTGGTTCCAATTTTGTATCTGTCAATTTTACCAAAGTCCTTAAGCGCCTTGCGATATCTCAGTCTTCACCCAAATTATAGCTAAAATAGAACTACATCCATCCTAGGGTTGTTGCCAAGATGATTGCAGTGTTACATATTTGAAGTGTTTTCAGCACATGACACACAAAGCTGCTCAAAGCAGAGAGATAAGGGTATCACAATACCTTATGTCATACTCCACTGTATAGATATGTACATATCAATACCAATAGATCATGATGGCCCTCACTCTGTGAAGGACCTAGGAGTACTCATATCTAATGACCTAAGCGCCAGAGCTCACTGTAACAGCATTGCCAAAAAGGCCTTAAGAGTTGTAAATCTAATCTTATGAAGCTTCTTCTCTGGAAATATTGAATTGCTAACTAGGGCATACAAAACCTTTACTAGACCAATACTCGAATACAGCTCATCTGTCTGGAATCCACACTGTATATCTGATATTAATACAATTGAGCAAGTCCAGAAGTATTTCACGAGAAGAGTACTACACTCCTATGCTCGCAACAGAATACCCTGTATCACCAGATTTGAAATTTTGGGCTTGGACAACCTAGAACTACGCTGCCTACGGTTGGACTTAAGCGTAGTACACAAAATTATCTGCTACAATATCCTACCAGTCAATGACTACTTCAGCTTCAACTGCAACAATACAAGAGCACACAATAGATACAAACTCAATGTTAACCACTCCAAACTTGATTGCAGAAAGTACGACTTTAGCAACAGAGCGGTCAATGACTGGAATGCACTACCTGACTCTGTTGTTACATCCTCTAATCCCCTCTCCTTTAACCTCAAACTATCCACTATTGACCTCACCCCATTCCTAAGAGGTCCATAAGGGGAGTGCATAAGGCTGTGGGCAGAGTTTGACTGCAATAGTGCACTTTAACCACTGTGTCACTAGGTTCAATTTTTGATAGAAGCCAATGAATTAAATTTCTGGTAGAGGGTGGTTCCTTATCTGAATCTCTTTACTCTTAAAATTGACTTAGAGAGAGAACCTGGACTCCATCTCTTTGTGTGCACCAAGTCACACCTAACCCCTGCTTAACACTATCTGAATTGAACTTTTGGTTTCATGGAACATGATGTGTTCAACATACGTTGTGCCTACTGTGGGATCATTAGTTACTTTGTAAACCAATGCACCAATTCTAGAGCCAATTCTAATATCAGTGTTTTCCATTTCATTTAACTGAGATTTCATAGGTTTGGCCTTCCAGCTCACAGTGCTAGCTGCTTTTAACCATTCTCAGATATATGATAGCTGAAAAGCTAGCTGCTTTTCTCAGGGTGTGTATCTCTCTCTCTCTACTCCATCCATTCATCCATTCCATTCCATCTGTCCATCTGTCCATCCATCCATCTATCCATCCATTAATCCATCCATCCACTCATCTATCCATCCATTAGTCATCTGTCATCTGTCGTCTTTCATTTATCATCTCTCTCTCTCTCTCCCTCCCTCCCTCTCCCCTCCTTCACTCTCTCTCTCATAAAATATCTGAAGGAGGGGAAAAAAGTTTTCCAAAGTATACACCTGCCTAAGATTGTTGCTCTTATAGAGCAGATATAAGCACTGCAGGGTTGATTTTGTAGACAATCTTATTTTCTGCAGACCAATCCACTTAGAGAATTCAAAGTAGTGCATCTTAGTTGAACTTAGCCCTGTGGAAGCTGGACTTCTGATCACATAGCTGAGAATGGATAAAAAATATCTCCCCACATTCCTGTTTACATAACCTGGCAGATAATTAAGATTCTACATCCTAGTAAACTAATCTTCCTCCTTCATTCTTTCCTAACCTTCCTCTCTTCCTCCCTCTCTCCTTCCCCCCCCTTGTTCTTCCTTCCTTCCTTCCTTCCTTCCTCCATTCCTCCTTCACTCCCTTATTCTTCTCCCTCCCTCCCTCGCTCCCTCCATCCCTTGTTCTTCGTTCCTCCCTTCATCCCTTTCTAGAGATACTGTTTAGCTTTCTGACAATTTCAAAAGGAACAAATCATTCCAATCTAGATTCAGGATTTATACCTTCTACTCGTTGCTTATACATAAATGTAAATCAACATAAACTAGAAATATAGCTGAGTGATTAACTTCTACTGAAAATGAAATTTGAACAGATTTTCCCCCAAAACCTCTTAGTGCTTCCCCCCTCCCTCTCTCTCCCTCCCCACAAGGCAAAACAGTTCTATAAAATGTGTGTTCTCAAATGGGTAGATATGAGCAGTCAATTCCCTTACTTTCAAACAAACTCTAATAATAGTGTTTACATAATTGCAAAAATTAAAATCAATTCAAGTTTCATTATTTCATTCCAGGTTTTCCAGCCTTTCTTCTGCTTGACAATCTATGTAAATATGTGGATAATCCATGCAAATACTTGGAAAGGTAATGCTCAATAAATTGAACAATCTTGTTTTTTTAGTATCTTAATGGAAACAGAGGATTGGTTATCGTGTATCAATTCACTATCATTATCAAGCTATCAATTAGTAAGACTATCTATTAGCAAGACCATCAATTAGC
Organism: Notechis scutatus; assembly: GCF_049901735.1. Lineage (NCBI taxonomy): Eukaryota > Metazoa > Chordata > Lepidosauria > Squamata > Elapidae > Notechis > Notechis scutatus. Next base: position 55,873,546 of record NC_142012.1, read on the forward strand.
AAAACTATCCTAGCCCAAACTTACAATTGCTTGTCCACAGTTTAGCAATGGACTTCCAAATAAATTATCCGAACATTTGTGAATTGCTCTTGATATTTTTAACAATAAAAATAGAAATAATAGAGCAATCGCTTTTTGATGTATGGTCAAAATGGAGAGACTATTATAAGCAGTCAAAATATCTAAGTAGTTTTCCAAATTTGACTTCCATTAGTAAAATGCTCATTCAAATGCAGAAAGAGAAATATTTAATGAATGAAGGGATGAAGATTCTTGCAGGTGTATAACTTGAATCTGTTTTGTGGCATGTAAGGGCACAATATTAATTTTCATTGTCTTCTTGTTTCTAATCGTTGGAATAAAATTCAAGCTTATTTAAACATCTACAAAATCCAGCTTGTTTTTTGGGACAAAAACTAATATATAAAATAGCATCTAGCCCAAAGAAAGTCATTACATCACTACATCATATAAATTAATGATCCATTCTTAGCACACATCTAATAATTAGTTCAGCCCACCTAAAATGCAGAAGTTTATACTGTATGGGAAAAAAGTATATTAATTAATCTTAGCTTTAATTAAGACTAAAAATGTTCTTTGTAAATGCTAAAACAGTTCCTGCACTAAAATATCTACTATACATTTTAATTACCACATTGCCCTATAATTTTCAATACCTAACCCAGCAACAACAGCTATTAATGTATGTGCTAGAAGCTGCATTGGAACATTTAGAATAATCAGATCCTAGCTACGTACCAGCATGTGGTTTAATTAAAGACATTGCAAACATGTGCTTCTTTACACCTCTTCAAACAACTGTAGAGTAGGCTACTTATGGTCAAAGATTAATTTCTCAAGAATTATTCCTTCCCACCTGCTTCAAAATAACTTATTCCAACTAATGAATTTACAGTGGAAGGTCATGATATTATCCCAGCACTTTATGTCCATATAAATGTATACAAATGACATCAAGCAAACTGGACTGACTGGTCATCCCTGACTGATATATTTCAAAATCTATTGAAGGATCACTTCAAGGATCACTTCATGTAGCCATTGGCGTTGTGTTACTTGGCAAGTTTAAGACTTGTGGAGTTCAACTCCAAGAATTCCTGAGCTAACATGACTGGAAGAGGAATTCTGGGAGTTGAAGTCCACAAGCCTTTTAAAAGCTGTCATTTAACATTTTGCTTCTCTCTCTGTGTCTCTCTCTGTCTCTGTCTTTCTGTCTCTCTCTCTCCCTCCCTCCCTCTCTGTTTCGTCTCTGTTTGCATGGATGCATAGATGGATACAGAGATAGATATATGATTAAATCAGAGGTGGTATTCAGCAGGTTCTGACCAGTTCTTAAGAACCGGTAGTAGAAATTTTGAGTAGTTCGGAGAACCGGTAGCAGAAATTTTGACTAGTTTGAAATACCACCTCTGATTGGCCCCACCCTCATCTATTCTCTGCCTCCCGAGTCCCAGCTGATTGTCTGGGTCTTCTTTTGTTGCCCTGCACAGGATAAAGGAGCTGGAAAGCAGGTTAGTGGGGTGGGGAGGGAATGGGAATATTGCAGTAACCTTCCCCTGGAGTGGAGTGGAAATGGAGATTTTGGAGTATCCTTCTCCTGCACGCCCACCAAGCCACACCCACCAAGCCACGTCCACAGAACTGGTAGTAAAAAAAATTGAATCCCACCACTGGATTAAATTGTTCCTTTCTTACTTTTAAACTCCCCTTCTTCTATGTGTTGTCATTTATAATGATATTCTTAACAACTGCATTATGTTTTTGCTTTCAGATGGGCAAACAGATGGATAGAGGAATATTTCCAAGTTATTCCAAGAAGCAAAAAAACATAAACAGAAAGAACATCATGATTGCTTTCCAAGTCTTTGCAATCAACATCAGTAACACAAATAGAACATCAGATAATAACTGTTTGGTTTCTTTTGTTGGTTTGTTTTGCAAGTTGTAGGACAGAGGATTTGCCCCTTATCCTGTTGACTATTACAACAGAAAAACTAGGAAAGAGAATTGAAAATGGGGATGATAAAACAAAAATCAAAATGTAAAGCCTATCTCAAGGTGGAAAGTGAAATTTCAAGTGAAAATCTTGAATTTTTTTGAAACAAAAGAAAATACATCAGAAAAGAAAATCCATCCAATTTCCACCAATTATTCTTTATGGTTTCAGAATCTACTGAAATAATATGGGTGAAAAATTGCAGGGGAAAAAAATCTGGCTTTATTATATTTTATGTAGATCATGAACCATGTTTGAATATTCAAGTCTACTACATAAAAGGGGAAAAAAACAGCAATATTGAAAGATCATGCTTGAAAAACAAAATGGTAAACAAAATGTAATCTAATCACTTTATTAATTGTGCTTGAGTTCTGCATTTCTTAATTGCACGTTGGGGAATATAGGACGGTGAGAGTTTTTTTCTTTAAAAAAAAGCATCTGAGATGCGGCAAGGAAATTAACAACTTCAATTAAGAAAATGTGGGTTAGTCACACATTGGCTCCAAGCCATAGTTTTCCTCAACATGGCTAATAATAATTTGCACCAAAGCACAAAGAACAATTACTGGAACTGGGTATGACTAGTCTAGAGAAAAGAAGGACTAGGAGAGACATGATAGCAATAGCCCATTGACTTATATACCACTTCACAGTGCTTTACAGCCCTCTCTAAACGGTTTACAGAGTAAACCTCTTGCCTTCAACAATTTGGGTCCTCATTTACCCACCTTGGAAGGATGGAAGGCTGCATCAACCTTGAGCCAATCAGAATCAAACTGCTGACTGTGAGCAGAGTTAGCCTACAATACTGCATTCTAACCACCAAGGGAGGAAGGAAGGAAGGAAGGAAGGAAGGAAGGAAGGAAGGAAGGAAGGAAGGAAGGAAGGAAGGAAGGAAGGAAGGAAGGAAGGAAGGAAGGAAGGACTAGCAATAGCACTTAGACCTATATACCACTTTACAGTGCTTTATATCCCTCTCTAAGCAGTTTTACAGGGTCAGCATATTGCCCCCATATTGGGTCCTCATTTTGCCCACCTCGGAAGGATGGAAGGCTGAGTCACTCTTGAGCCTGGTGAGAATCGAACTGTCAAATTGCAGGCAGTTGGCAATCAACAAAAGTAGCCTGCAGTACTGCACTCTAACCACTGCGCCATCACATGATAGCATTATTCCAATTTTTGCATGAAGATGTTTCACTTCTCATCCCAGAAGCTTCTTCCATTCTGCCTGAATGGTGGAGAATGGAAGGATTTATATTCCTGCCAGTCATCTGGCCGTTAGAACTCTTTCTGAATGTTGTTGAGCTTTATCTGTGCCCTCAGGGTCACCTGAATCAGAGTTCAGATGGGTCTGGAACCTTCTTGGAACTGCTGAAAGGATTGTGCTGTAAACAGGAGATGGGAGGTGTTATATTTGTCCCCTTCTGTAAAGAGACTGTTCAGTCTTAATATAGATGGCCTCTTTGACCCTTCTTTCAAATCAGCAATTGTCTCTGTCCAGAATGTGGATTTTGTTTACAAACTTAGTATCTTTTAAAATATTCTACCAAAACAAAAGTTGGGATCCTATTATCACATGTGATGGACCTGTCCGGCAGTGAAAAAACATTGGCTGAAGATAAAGAATTGGCTAGAAGAGATGACGAAACAACAAGTAGATATGAAACTGGAACAATTTCTATTAGGGATAATAGCAAAGAAATACAATAAAAGACTCACATATTTAATCATACATATAGTAACAGCCGCTAGAATCTTATATGCACAAAATTAGAAAAGTGAAAGGACACCTACAGAAGAGGAAGTAATTAAAAAAAATACTAGAGTGTGCCAAAATGGACACACAATGGAACTTAAAGATAAAGAGGAATCAGAGTACTACTTAACATGGGACATTTTGTATAATTGGATAAATAATAGAAGCAGAGATTAGTGTTAAATAAGGACAGAACATCAACAAAACACATATATACGGGGGGGAAGATGTAAAAATAAACAATGTAAAAAAGTATATATTTGAACTGTACAATATGAAGTGCACCAAGTGAGGATTGTAATAATATATCATGGTAGAATTAATAGAGACAAGTTGGATGTATGATATGATGGAGAGATTATACTGTATGATAGTTTTAACTAGAATAGGATAGGATAGGATAGGATAGGATAGGAATAGGATAGGATAGGATAGGATAGAATAGAATAGAATAGAATAGAATAGAATAGAATAGAATAGAATAGATAGAATGGAATGGAATGGAATGGAATAGAATAGAATAGAATAGAATAGAATAGAATAGAATAGAATAGAATAGAATAGAATAGAATAGAATAGAATAGAATAGAATAGAATTCTTTATTGGCCAAGTGTGATTGGACACACAAGGAATTTGTCTTGGTGCAAATGTTCTCAGTGTCCATAAAAAGAAAAGATACATTTGTCAAGAGTCAAGAATCATCAGGTGCAACACTTAATGATAGTCATAGGGTACAATAAGCAATCAAGTAATACTAGGAAACAGTCAATATAGATCGTAAGGATACAAGCGACAGTTACAGGATGTGTATAACATGATGGGAAGGAGGGGAAGGGACTTGATGCAACCAGTACACAATGATGTCGTATAATTATGAACAGTTATGTATATTAAGGAAAAAAATATATAATAAAACTTAAATAAATAAATAAATAAATGAAAGGTTCTGCCATAATTACAAATAATATGACTTCTTCTGTCATCTCACAGAAGAAAAACCAGAGAATACCACTATACTGCAGTTTCCACATGAGAAGCTGTGGTGCTCCAGAATATAGGTGGGTGATCTCCCATCTTCTCCTTATCTAGAAAGGATCCCAAGAAACCAGTCTATCTCACCTTATTCTTTTTCTTTGCCACGTCCATTGGTTCCACCTTTACAGGGATGCATTTCCCTCCAAAGCCCTTTCCTTTATTGTTCCAAATAACAAATATGGATCATTTTGACACATAGAATCAAATTGGAATGATGCCAGCTCAGCTCTTGTGAATGCATTTGAATAAGCAGATGTGGCAGGATGCAAAATGATTTATAACATGGTATTAGATTAATCCATTTGAATGCAAACACATCTTTATGTTCAGAATACTGGAAGAATTGAAAATCTGCAAAAAATTCTTATATGAACTGTTCTATAACCCCTAAGCAAACAGAGACAGTAGATTATTTATGCTTTCAGAAGGCAAAATACAGAAAGATGATTAGGGGACCGGAAGCTAAAATATATGAAGAACAGTTGCAGGAATTGGGTATGTCTGGTTTAATTTAAAGAAAGACTAGGGGCGAGAGCGGTGTTCCAATATTTGAGGAGGCTGCTACAAAGAAGAGGGGGTCAAATCAATATATCTTCCAAAGCAGGTCAAGAAGCAATGGACGGAAATTAATCAAGGAGAGAAGCAACCTAGAGCTTAGGAGAAACTTCCTGGCAGTGAGAACAATTAAATCAATGGAATGAGTTGCCTTCAGAAGTTGTGGGTGCTTCATCACTGGAGGCTTTTAAGAAGAGATTGGACAACCTTTTGTCCAAAATGGTGTAGGATTTCCTGCTTGAGCAAGGGTTGGGCTAGATAGAAGACTTCCAAGGATTCTTCCAACTCCATTATTCTACATTTCAAAAATAAAGTTTATAGCTCCTTCCCCCCCTGCCCCCCAAATAGTCATCCAGAATGAATATTTTGACAGAAAATATATGAATAGTATTATTACATGTTATCTTGTTTTCATGCTTTTTTGTTTCAATCGATTAATCATTGATCAATTAAACTCAGGCTACCAACCAAGGGACATTCCTAATTTATGTTCAAGAATTTTAAGATACTTAGGACAGCCTAGGCACACCGTTTTAGTGGGTTAAAACATACAATGAAAGGTTACAGGAACTGGGCCTGGCTAGTCTAGTGAAAGAGAAGGACCAAGGGAGACAGGAGAGCAGTCTTCCAATGTTTGAGGGGCTCCCACAGAGAGGAAGGAGTCAAGCTATTTTTCAAAGCACCTCTAGGCCAGACAAGGAATAGTGGATGGAAACTGAACAAGAAGAGATTCAACCTGGAAATAAGGAGAAACTTTCTGACAGTAAGAACAATCAACCCATGGGACAGACGTTACCTTCAGAAGTTGTGGGAGTTTCATCCCTGGAGGCTTTCAAGAAGAGACTGGACTGCCACCTGTCAGAAATGAGGTAAGGTCTCCTGTTTAGACAGGGGGAGGGTGGACTAGATTGGAGGTGTCAAACTCACATCATCAAGGCAGTATCATGTGATGTATCAGGACTTTTTCCCCCTTCACTAAACTCAGCATGGGTGTGGCCAGTGTGTGACGCATCTGGCCCGCTGGCTGGGATTTGACAGCCCTGGATTAGATAACCTACAAGGCAGGGCTGGGCTGCTGAGGGTTCGCAGGGGTTCAGGAGAGCCCCTAGCTAGGATTCTGTGCACTTCAGAGAACCCCCAAATCCCACTCCTGTCTGGCCCCGCCCACCCCACCTCACCCCTCCCAGGAGTCCCCATGCAGCCCATTTTGGATGCAAGTAAGTACAGGACGCATGCGGAGGCTTGGGGAGGGTGAAAAATGGGCCTCCTGGAAGTTTGGGGAGGCCAGAAATGGGCCTGTTTCCAGCTTCCAGAGAACCTCCGGAGCCTGGGAGGCTGTCTTCACTCTCCTGGAGGCTCAAGGAAAGCCTCCAGAGCCCGGGGAGGGCAAAAATCCCTGCCACCATGGTGCAGGAGGCTGACTAGGCGACGCCCACTATGGCCACACCCACCCAGCAACTGGGCACAGAACCCACTGCTAAAAATTTTGAAGCTCAGCCCTGCTACAAGGTCCCTTCCAACTCTGTTAAAGAGAAGTTTAAAAAGATATAAACTCAATAAGAATTAAATAAAGGAAGTGCTCCTTATCTAGAATAATTTCCTGACACTAAGAACAATCAACCAATGGAACAATTTGCCTTCAGTCCATCACTGGCCTGAAGGCAAACCTCCATCACTGGAGGTTTTTAAGAAGAGACAGGACAGCCACATGTCTGATACGGTATGGGGTCTCCTGCTTGAGTAGGGGGGTGGACTGGAAGCTCCCCGAGACTCCTTCCAACTCTGTTATTTTCTCACTCTGTGATTTTAAACTCTCCACTATAGTGTGCAAGGAGAGAAGCAGCAAATAATTTTTCTCTGAGTGGAAAGGCCAAAGCAGTTCGTGCACTGAGCAAAGAAATTAGCAGAAGTAAACAAAAATTTAATATATCCCCTGAATAACTTCTGCCTTTCAAAAGTTCTGAGCGGGCAACGTTTTTCTACTTCTTCAAAACACACAAAATGCTCTTCACTGCTCATTAAGAATTCAGTGGGGCCTGAATGGACTAAATAATAGATTGGCTCATTTCAACCATCAGTTTTCTAGATTAAAGAATATGGCTACAGTTAGGAGCATGTTATTTCCTCTATTTACAGAGCCAGTTTGCTGTTCCCACTCCACATCTGAATGCTAACTATTTGCATACCATACCAATGCCTCTAAGTATAAACAACCTCTTGAGATCCATCTGGACATCAACAACATCCACATTTCTCTATGCAGGTTACTGACACCCACATATTGTGTTTCTTTTATTGAAGGATCATACAGGCCACAAAGAGAACAAAATAAGAATACAATCCAACAAATTCCTTGTGACATGTTAGCACATGCTTAATAGAGCCTTACCTAAAGTAGATCACTTCAGTTCACTCTCTATTATAGTGAGCTTCCAGGAGACTAACTAGACTTTTCTGAATCCTCTCAGAGAAGAAGTTCTCATAATGTATTTCATACAAGAACTGTATATGTAGCAATACAAGCAAAAGATATAAAAGAGCAACCAAAGAGCTTCGGAAGGAATTCTGTCTCCTACTATTTAGGAAGGCCATAAAAACAAAGCTGTTCGGAATTGCTCTTTTGGGCAAAATCTTGGTTATTGGGATGGCTAGTCATTGGTGGAAAATAATTGTATCTTCCAGTTTTGTTTGCACCAAGCATACACTAGCAAGAATCCCTATATCTGGACCAGAGCAAGTGTACACACCATTGAGGGCTAAATATAATTTTATATCTATTTGTTGTTGGCAAGGATCAACATTAACTAATTGACTACTGACAAAAGGTGGAAAAAGACAGGGTACAGAAACACATGATAAAAGGAAAAACAATTTAATAATAACCTCTAATTTTATTTAGCTTTCATCTCTACCTCCACCTTTATATCTTAAAAGGTGGAGGACTTTCCAGAGCTACAAGTCTGCTGCACTATGAAAAGACAGAGTGATGAATGATGAATGGTGTATCAGGCAATTATAAGTGTACTAATCATGAGAATAAGGATCATACTTATTTAATTAACAGACTTGAACACTGGGCCCTATCTAACAAAATGAAATTCAATGTAGAGAAAAGTAAAGTCCTACTCTTAGGCAAGAAAAAACAAAAGTACACATATAGAGTAAGGGAAACCAGGGTTAACAGCAGTAGCTGTGAGAGGGATCTTGGAGTCTTAGTGGACAACCAATTAAATATGAGCCAGCCGTGTGCAATGGCAGCCAAAAAAGCCAATGCAATCCTAAACTGCATTAAAGAGGGATTCAATCAAGATCAAGGGAGATACTAATACCACTCTATAAAGCCTTAGTAAGAACACACCTAGGATACTGCATCTAGTTTTGGTCACCATACTATAAAAAAGATATTGAAACCAGAGGTGGTATTCAGCAGGTTCTGACCAGTTCTGGAGAACCACTAGTGGAAATTTTGAGCAGTTCGGAGAAGTGGCAAATACCACCTCTGACTGGAGATGTTACAGTATCCTTCCTCTGCCATGCCCACCAAGCTATGCCCACAGAACTGGTAGTAAAAAAAAAAATTGAATCCCACCACTGGGTGAGACTCTACAAAAAGTGCAGAGAAGAGCAACCGGAATGATTAGGGGATTGGAGGGTAAAACATATGATGACCTGGAACTGGACATGGCTAGTCTAGGGAAAAGAAGGAACAGGGGAGACATGAAAGCAGTGTTCCAATATTTGAGGGGCTGCCACAGAGAGGAAGGGGTCAATCTATTTTCTAAGCACCTGGAATAATGGATGGAATAGTGGATGGAAACCAATCAAGGAGTGATTCAACCTAGAAATAAGGAGAAATTTTCTGACAGTGAGAACAATCAACCCATGGAACAAAAGTTGCCTTCAGAAGTTGTGGAAGCTTTATCACTTGAGACTTTCAAGAAGAGATTGGACTGCATTTGTCAGAAATGGTGTAGGGTCTCCTGCTTGGGCTAGATGACCTACAAGGTCCTTTCCAACTAAGTTAATCTGTAATCTGTAATTGTTTTACTAGTAGAATCTGAGGTTACTTACTTTCTTTATTGGATGGGGTTGTTTGTGTGTTATTTTATGTTGCGTAAACCTGCATGCATCTTCTGTGAGCGTCATGACCTAGAAATACACCACATAAATAAGACAAAAGGATATCACACAAATCAATGCAACAAAACATCCCTTTCCGATGAAAGAAAAGATGGAATTCCCTTTCCACATCAATGTGGAGTCAAATCAGATTTGAAATACTATTTTTTCCTCCTTTGAGACCATCTGTCCTTGGCTCTCAAATATGACAAACCAAGAGAAGAAATTTTGATTGCTATAGAAGCATGGATGTTACAGAATACAAAATAACAGAGTTGGAAGGGACCTTGGAGGTCTTCTAGTCCAATATCCTGCCAAAGCAGGATACCCTATAATATTTCAGACAAATGAGAGTATTTAGAGTGCTGACAATTCAAAAGATGGATTTTTACTTGCATTCTCCTAAATTTGGAACATTTTAACCTCGAACCCAGGAACACACCTTCTCATTATTTAGGAAATTGATTAAAAAATATTCCCCAAGAGTTTGGAACAGAGTATTTTATATGACAGGATCAAATCATTAGTTGTTCACATATTGCCAGCTATGTTCTTTAGGATCACTTTCTGTGATCTGAATCATGCCTTTAAGCATGATACCCAAAACAGGTATAGGTAAGGTAAAGGTAAAAGTTCCCTTTGCACATACGTGCTAGTCCTTTCTGGCTCAAGGGGGCGGTGCTCATCTCCATTACGGAAGCCGAAAAGCCAGCGCTGTCCAAAGACGTCTCTGTGGCCGGCATGACTAAACACTGAAGGCGCACAGAACACTGTTCCCTTCCCACCAAAGTGGTCCCTATTTTTCTACTTGCATTTTTTACATGCTTTCGAACTGGTAGGTTGGCAGAAGCTGGGACGAGTAACGGGAGCTCACTCCATTATGCGGTGCTAGGGATTCAAACTGCCGAACTGCCGACCTTTCTGATCGACAAGATCAGCGTCTCAGCCCCTGAACCACCGCGTCCCCTCAAAACAGGTATAAAGATGCTTAAATGCCTGTGGAGCAGAGATCAAGAGTGGGTTGTTGCTAACAAAATCCAGGTCTCTCTTGATACATGGAAACATTTATTCAGCTGAACAAAGCTGGTTCCTCCAATAAGATTGGAAGAACCCTGAATACAATTGAAAGCATATCGATTTCTTGCTTTTTCTTGTTACATAAGAAGAAGTCAGCACCAGTGGATATGGTATAAAAGTTATAAAAACACCCAATAGAATTAGATAAATGGCAGAAACTGTGGAATAGAAATTGTAAGCTAACAATGTCAACGGCCTACAAGAAGAATTTATATAAAATGTTTTATAGGTGGCATCTACCACCAGTGAGATTAGCAAAGATGTATGAACAGTTATTAGCTAAATGTTGGAAGTGTAATGAGATACCAGGTTCATATTATCATATGCGATGGACATGCTCAAAGGGGAAAAATATTGTACTAAAATACATACTTGGTTAGGAAAAAATAATAAAACAACATATAGATCTGAAACCAGAGATATTCTTGTTGGGTATATTACCAGAACAGTAGAGCAAAGGGTAATATATGTCTAATTTTACATGTATTAATGGCAGCAAGAATTGTGTTCGTACAACAATGGAAAAATGTAGATCCCTACAGATGAAAGTTATTTAAGAAGTATTAGAATGTGCTGAGATGAATAGATTAGCACTTAAAATGAAAGAAAAGGAAGAAACGGAATGCTTCTTGACATGGGACTTGGTTTATCAATGGTTAACTAACAGAAACAGAGATTAGAATTAGGATTAGAATCTAAAAAGATCCAAAAGCTAATAAAAAAAAACTTTTGCATTGAAAATTTTGTAGGATGGATAAACTAATTTTATTATCATTTTACGATTATTACTGATGTGTTTATTATGTTTATTATTATGATGTATGCCTTCTGTGGTTTTGATCACATGTTTAATGCACAAGTTGTGGTTTCTTATGAAACTTTCCACAACCTTAAAGGCCTGAATTTTAATTCTGTAATTTCAACATACAGTAAGAATCTTTTGACCAATTGTCAGAATTATCAGAATCCTGATTAACAAACCACTCAGAAGTTAACAGATGGGTAGCATGCAAATTCCTCCATTCAATTTTTCTTTAATCCAGACAAAATTTTCAAATTAATCATTTTATAACTCCATGATCTTTTTATTGATGACTCAAGTGACACATCAGAAGAGGAAAAAAATCAATTAAATAACTTGCAAGCCAACATTTGATTCTGGTATTCACACCAAAAGCCTTTTTTAAGAAAGATGTTAATGATTAGAGCAGACTTTTTTCGCTTGGTAACTACTGAGGCATAATGAATTTGGAGCTTTAAACAGGAATGTGTATTTTCCCTAGTCACACAATCATTTAAACAACCATCAACTTGTTCTCTGGGGTGCTAACATGTTATGATGACCTTCTTCAGAGCTGCCATATTTTACCATTCGAATAATTAATGTACAAGAGAAAAGATGGCAAGGAAATTTTCCTCAACCCTCCGAGGAAAATTTCATCTTGTTTTATGGCATGGTGCTGTCAAGCACCCAGGAAATGAGGAGATTCAGGCAGTTGAAATGTGTCTAAAGATTTATTGCAAGCTTAAGCTCCCTACAAGAATCTGACCAACTAGACTTCTGGTTTGAGTCTCTTCAGCGACAGACCGAAATCCGCAATCGTGCGTGGTTTCGATCTGTGCTTGCCACCAGAGCGCCCCGAGCCAGCTGGCTTCGGGGCTAAGCCACCCCATAGAGGTGGTGAAGAGGGGGGAGACTGCCAGCAGGGTCAAGGAGAGCTGCATCTCTCCTCCCCAGCTGGACATTACTCCCTTTCCCGAAGGCGGTTGCAGCGGTGGTCAGAAATGGCCACCTCAAAGAAGAACTCGACCAGAAAAGAATGTGCAGGAGGAAGATAAGAAGAGAAAGTTTTGGTTGACTGGGTTAAACTGAAAAAGCAACAACGTAAGGTACTCTGGAATTTAAACTATAAAAAATAACATTGTTCCCAAAGAAGATTTTGAAGCAGCAAAGGAGAGAGAGAAGGGAAAGGATTTGTTTTTTTTTTTCTTCCCTTCCTTATACTTACAGCTAAGAGACTTAAGCAAGAAATTGGAAAAAAAAAATCCACTTTGACATTAATAGGCATTTAAGCTGAAAATAAAATGTCAAAGGGATAAGAAAGATTTCTGGAAACTCAAAAGTTTTTAAAAGCAGGAAAGGAGAAAAAAAGAATAAAAGGGCAGGATCTGGAAAAATGGAGGAGACTGCCTGGAATTAAGGAATGGAACTGGAACTAAAAGGAATTTACAGTGAAACTCTAACAAGATTCCTAAAAGATACATTCTAACTGAAACTTGGCAACAAAATAATAGAGCCCCAGGAAGAGAAGGTGGAAAAAAGAAGCAAGAAGAAACAACCTTGGATTATTTGGATTACTTGGTGATTTTTGGCTTTTGTATTTAAATGGCTAAAGTTAATCGGGTGGTTGTTTAAAAGTGTTTAAAATGGCATCACTCTTAGAAGAACTGAAAATGGAACTTAAAAAATTGAAAGAAGATGCACAAGAAGGGAAAGGTTCTTTTGGCTTTGTATTTCAATTTTTAGAAATGGAGATCTGGAACTATGAGAAACAACAAGAAACGCTTGCAGAACAAGAAGAATGGGACAAAGAAGAAGCCATCTTTAATGATCAAGTAATTTTATGTGGGGGGAAAAAAGCAAAGGGGGAGAGAGTAAAAGGTTTAAGACTAGAAAAAACAACCAAGAAAAAGAAGAATAGTTTGAAAGATAAGTATAATATTAGAAAGCAACAGAAGAGGGGATTACAGAAGAGAGAATTAGAAGTAGGGCGACAAGGGGGTAAAAAGGGAAGGAGAAGAAGAGGGGGAAACAGGAAAGGAAAAGAAGTTATAAAAGACAGAAACAAGATATAGAGGAACAGGAAAAAGATATAAGGATTGAAACCACAAGCTTGTTTAGAGATAATGAGTGAAAATCTAATTGTAAAAGGGACTCTGCAAAGGTACATAAGATAGTATTGTTATATTACAAATAGAAATAATTTTAGAAAATATGATTAAAATGATGGATAAAATATCCATTGTATGGAATGTGTGGAATGTTTGTTAATAAATAAATGAATTAAAGTGAATGAGAGAATTAAAGTAGGAAAGGATGGGAACATCTTAATTATTATTAATATGGGAAAAAGAAGAAGTAATTATGGAAAGTTTATAAGTGTTCACAAGGAAGTATGATATTCAATTGAAAAGAAATGTTAAAGATGTTAAGATTTTAATGAATATTAATGACAGAATTGAATTGGAATGGAATGAGTGCTTTATTTACATATATATATATATAATCTTTTTTAAAGAATATAGTGTGTATTTTAAGAATGTACCAAGCAGAATTCGATTGGAAGTTATATATTATATTGAATATTATAATCTTAAAGGTATAAATTAAAGCTTAAATAAGAGTTGAATGGATAAAATTAAAAGATATAAAGGTGTCATACTCCAATTAGTAACTACAGAGGAAAATTTATTTAATGAGAAAAAAATAATATGAAATTGAAACAGGACAGACAAAAGTATAAATATAATGATTTAAATTGAGATGAGATAATTAAAATAAAGTTGAGAAAATTAAAAGAAGGGGAAAATTGTAGAAAATGAAAACAGTAATAAGATATGGAATAGAAAACAAGAATGAGCATAAAATTGAGTTTGTGTCTGTATGAAGAAGTGATAACCCGGGACCATGCTATTTTCAAAAAAAGATGTTTTATTTGTATTATGTTTTGTGTGTGTGTGTGTGTGTGTGTGTGAAAACCCAAATAAAATTTTCTTTAAAAAAAAAGAATCTGACCAACTAACAGTCAAGGGAAATGAGCAGGAGATAATAAAGGCATTCAAGGTGGGCTGGACTTAGACTGCTTGCTAGCACTCAGGAATTCGTGACTTATAATGCCTTATCCCCCTTCATGTTCAGCCTGGTCATCTCCTATAGTTATTTGGTTACTGTTAAACAAATTATTTTTGTCTTCTAGCACACTTCTGATAGTATTTATTAATTTGATTTTTCAGCACAGTTTTTATCCCAATAACTGCTTTCATTCATAAAAATAATACTGCTTTTGGTAGCATAATTTTTAAAAAATGTGGTGGTTGGCAAAACATTGGCCATAATTGTTCTCTCATTCCTATATCTACAGCAACTCTTCTAGGCAGTTCACACATCTCTTGTTTTTGGCACTGACACAATGAACAATTTATAATTATCTATATTAAATGTCAATTGGACAAGGGATATTTTCACTAGGGTCCAGATTGAAGTCATGTTCCACTTTTATCTCGATCTGCATGAGTTTGAAATGTTTTTTATTCTCAAAAACAAAAAGAAAAGAGCAGGGGAAAACCACAGTTAAATCCAATATTTATAGAACAGGTCAAGGTAGGCTGTAGTTTGCAAAGAATACAGGAAAACTTTGTGATGTGAAGAGAAATAAAAGCAGCTGAATGACTGGAAATGAAATTGACCTGGGTGGAAACCTGGAAATATGATGGAATGAGATGTTAATAGCTGAAACCTAGCTTCTCTGTAATAGGGATGATTTAAAGAAATGTAGGTGCATTCCCCAAGTGCTATGAAACTTTGAAACATCTCAGAAGCCATGGGACACAAAATCAAGAACCGCCACTTGTCTTCCTGACAAAGCAATCATCCGAAATGTCATTTTCTGTGTCAGCCTAAGTAAGACTCACAGAGATTCAGGCGGTTGGACTAGAAGACCTCTAAGGTACATTTAACTCTGTTGTTATTGCTGTTGTTATGACTCAGTGGAACTTCAGGGGAAGACAAAAGCTTGGGTTGATAAAGACATAAATCTGGGTTGATGATGGTTCAGTAACCTCTTCCTATGTTCTTGTAATAAATAGAATGGAATGGAATGGAATGGAATGGAATGGAATGGAATAGAATAGAATAGAATAGAATAGAATAGAATAGAATAGAATAGAATAGAATAGAATAGAATAGAATAGAATAGAATAGAATAGAATAGACTTTTATTGGCCAAGTGGACACACAATTTGTCTTTGGTGCAAATGCTCTCAGTGTACGTAAAAGAAAATATACATTCATCAAGAGTCAAGAATCATAAGGTACAACACTTAATAATAGTCAAAGGGTACAATAAGCAATCAAATCATACTAGGAAACAGTCAATATAAATTGTAAGGATACAAGCTGCAAAGTTACAGTCATAGAGTCACAAGTGGGAGGAGATGGGTGATAGGAACAATGAGAAGATTAATAGTAATAGCAATACAGACTTTGTAAATAGTTGGACAGTGCTGAGGGAATTATTTGTTTAGAAGAGTGATGACGTTCGGGGGAAAACTGTCCTTGTGTCTAGTTGTTCTGGTGTGCAGGGCTCTATAGCATTGTTTGGAGAGTAGGAGTTGAAACAGTTTATGTCCAGAGTGTGAGGAATCTGTAAATATTTTCAGAGCCCTCTTTTGACTAAATGTTGAAGAATTGAAGAATCTTGCTTTCTGATGGAATTGGGGCAACCAAGAAACCAACAATGGTTCTAAGTGGAAAAACATATTTCATACCAAAGATACTTCATAGCAAGCATTGGTAGAATCAGGGATTTGAAAAAGAAAAAAAAAAAAGAACACCATTTGCAAACCACACTTGCCTTAGACTGCATTAAAATTGAAACTTTGCTTTAGGCTAAATCCAAAGATATTTTATTTCACACACCATCAGAAGTATAAAAAGATAAGCTCTCTGATCTTCAAATAACTTTAGTTTTGGTGGGTTACTCCATCCTCCTCTTTTTTAAAAAAAATATTACAACTATATTCGGCTGATTTTTTTTTTAATCTGACCAGTTGCAAGGTACAGTATTAACACATAGCTGGGTGTAAGAAATAGGAAGCAAAAGAAATGAAAGACACAGTACAAAAGGTAAAGGGAATATAATTAAAGTTGAGTTATATCAATATTATTTATTACACTTCCCTCCCCATAACTTATAATAATAGGTTATGTGGATAATAGGTCAACCTATTTTCCAAAGCACCTGAAGGCAAGACAAGTAGTAATGGATGGAAATTAATCAGGGAGAGAAGCAACCTAGAACTAAGGAGAAATTTCCTGACAGTTAGAACAATTAATCAGTGGAACAACCTGCCTCAAGAAGTTATAAATGTGCCAACACTGGAGGTTTTTAAGAAGAGATTGGATAACCATTTGTCTGAAGTGGTGTAGGGTTTCCTGCCTAGGAAGGGGGTTAGACTAGAAGACCTCCAAGGTCCCTTCCAACTCTGTTATTCTGTTAACTTCTAATTTTTGCAAACTATTGTGTTCACCATTGCATTTATATCCAGTTTTATATGTAATCATCAATTTTTTCTTTGTCATCCTTATTCATATTTTCTCCAAGATCCGCTTAAACTCTACCAAGCAATCTTACATTCAGTCCTACGTTCATTGATATCCTTCACTAGTTCTCTCATGCTTTCGTTATAAATGATCAAACCAATCATGCTTTTTAATTCATTATTTTTTCCACTCAAACAATCTTAAACCAATCAGAGCTTTTTCTAAACAGATACTCAATATAGTCATCATTCTCATTCATTATTGGATATCTGTGTACAGTAGACTTCCCCTGCCTATCAAAACTTGGTCAAATGAGGTTTTCTGTAACATGCTATCTGGAGATTCTCAGTCATACAGGGCATGGTTGTCCCAAAGGTGTTTTCTTTCAAAAGGCAACTGGACTTTCTTGTTTTGCTACAAGAAGTTTTGCTTCTCATCCAAGAAACTCCTGTTCTGACTGAACGGTGGGGGGTTGGAAACATTTATATCCTTTGCAGTCATCTGGTCGTTAGTGCTCTTTCTGAGATTCGTTGAGGGCACTTGAAGGTTTATCTCTGTCCTCAGGATCACCTGAATCCTATAGTTTGCAGTTTTTCCTTTCATACTCCTGTACCATATCAAAGGATGTTATATGTGGAAATTATATATATATTAAATTACACCTGAGAAAGATTCCATGTTTATCCAATATTTGAACTATGAATTATTATCGGACAGTTGTATAACTATACCTGATAAACATGTACTGTTTTGTAATTTGTTATGGTCTAAAATAAATGTCAGGTTTTTGGCCGGAACATGGGGGTTGTATTTCTTGGCATTAGGATATATGTGGGAGATACTGGGTCATTGTGACCCGAACAGAACTGGTTAATGATCCATTGTGCTTAGATGGACAAAACAGGAAGAGAAGCCATGAGAACAAGGGTAGTTTCCAAGGACAAGGAAACAGGTGCTACACTATGGGTGTGGTGTAGGGAGATACGTAGCTTGGATAGATTGTGAACATAGGAAAGGGGCAGAGACTGTATATTTGAACCTGTATATAAACCCCAGCACTCCTGGGGAAAATGTCTTCTGCCATGAGCAGAATTCCCTTTTGCAAAAGCATAATAATAAAGCTCTTGTTCACCGTCTCCAATTGTTTTTGTGATTATTATCACAAAGGGTGTTCACCCCAAAATTGCACAGCGAAATGTTTATGGAAATTTTCAGTGTAACAGGTAATGATAATTTAGATAAAATGGTAGATTAAGTAACCATAACAGTCATAACTTTCCAATGCAGCATTTCCTACTGAGAGTAAGGAAAACATTACACATTGATTATTTTATTTCTATCACAACCTACTCCAAACAACCTTCCACTATTTCACGCAAACAAGGATTTCCACAGATTACTTTGCTAATCAATATAGTTTTCAGCAACCCATCGAATAAGAAGGCCATGTGATATACTAACCTAAATCAATTGTTCTAGTTTATTTTAAATACCAGAGTGTTTTTTCCTAGGCCACGCCAACCATGGACACGTCCACCCACCAACCGGGAAGAGAATCCATTGCTAATTTTTTTGAAGCCCACCCCTGCTTGCAATCCATAAAAACAACAAGATGAAACACCAAAACTTCAACATAATATCTATTAATGCTAACACTGATTTAAAAAGGATAAAATGGGAAGGAAAGGAGCAAGACATTTATGGGGGGGGAAGGAGAGGGTCTTATTTTAGTGCATTAACCATTTCCAGAATGACATGCTCCCTTTAGGTCCCCAAGGCAGTTGGTTATATAATAGTTATATAACTATACCTACAGAAGATAGGTCGGATCTCACCTTGAGGGACACAATTTTCCAGCGGGGGCAGAAAAGGCCCTCTTGAACCCACCAGCCAGAATTCCTTGACCGACAGGGTCCGATGGCTTCTTCTGTCAATGTGAATGGGGCAAGCCAATCCCATTGGATGTTGATTCATTCCCACAAATAGCTACAAATCATTTCAGTCTTGCTGTCAAGACAGGAGGATATGGGGGGGGGGGTGGAACACACCATCTATACTCTGAGAACTAATGAATTTTTTTTGTTTTAATTTGGTCACCATTAATAACTATCAATAATAGCGGATATGTGTCAACTCATAAAACATCCCTATGCCTGTTTTAGTAGTTGTCATAAAAAAGGGGGGAGGAAGGAAATCTGGAAGAGCAGTGCAGCAGTTTGAAATCGAAAGTACATTCCAACTCTTATCTTTAAAAGATTGTAACTAAACTACCAGAACTTTTGCCCATGAATATATTTAATTGGAGAACGTGATTGATGATACCCAGCCTGTGAATGTGTTCAATTGGAGAATCTGGTTTATTAGACACCCAGGGGGAGATGGGGGAAACAGGGTCACAGGGGACTGTAAATTGAATATGCCAGAGTTGGCTTCATACAGGGCAATGCTAGTATGTCGCCTCTAATAAATCCTTTGAAGTTTTTTTGAAGTTTGACTCAAGAATCATGATTTAATCAGGGCGATTGCTGGAATCCTGACAACATGGAGATTCTCAGTCATCCAGGGCATCATTGTCCCAAAAGGTGTTCTTTCAAAAGGCAACTTAGTTTTTTGTTTTTTTTGAAGATGTTTCATTTCTCATCCAAGAAGCATCCTCAGTTCAGAACTATCAACTATCAATAACCATTGTCTGATTACAAGGTGCAACATTTCTGTCTTTCACTGATGATCTTTGCAGAGCAACAAAGATTGATCAGATATATCTTTCGTGTGACTTATCAAAGTGAGCTGTGACTTACAGAAACACCTGGATTCAGAGAAGCAAAACGTACCCACTGTACATGATAGGATTGTTGACCTGTGGAAATTCAGTTTCCCCTTCAATATTCCTTAACCTGAAAGGAGTATGCAGTGGTGTGATTCAACCGGTGTAACAACCGGTTCACTTTTCTTGTGCGCTCTGGGTTTGAAAAAACCCACTTTCAACTCTAATACTTACCTTCTACTGCAGTCACAGTGACTAAAACAGCTGAGGCACGAGAAACTGCTCTGCCCTGTGAATCAGCTGTGCTAAAAAACCAGGAAATAAAGCACAGGAAAGATCAGGGTTGGGTGGGTGGCACTAAATTCTCACCAGAACTACTGGTTCATTCAAACTGACCCGAACCGATAGAATCCCACCACTGGGAGTATGGCTTGCTAATGTTGAGGGACAGCATATAGGTTTACAAGTTGGATAGCTTTATCATTTCATTTCTTAGTTCCAATTTGCAAAGAAAAACATAGCTCTACGTCTGCAAAGTTTGGCCAGCAGGTAGTTTTGTTCCTTACTATGTAAAGAAGTGCTCGTGCAACCTAAATGAAGAGAAATTCAATCTGAATTTTGTTCAACTTAAAAGTCAAGAATGAAATGACATTCTTGGCAATGTTCCTGCACTGAAAATTGATTCTCTTCCCTCCTGAGTGGATTTACAATCCTTCGCTTTTATTATTGCCTCAGTAATTCACTGTGTTACTCATTTCAGCTGTTATAGGCAAGAATGTTGTCCCCGTATTATCTTTAAAGCTAGGGTTGTCATTAAAATCAGTGTACATAACTTGTTTTTTTTAGTGAAGTCAGCCACTGTCTCCTTACCATCCCTCTATGCAATTTCTCATTTTGATATCTTTTCCTTTTAAAAACTGCAGGCCACACTTTTCAAAGTGCCAATAGAGATCTCATCAAGCAATCAAGCAGAAAAGAAATAAAGTATGTAATGAAAAATGGGCAAATAATTTTAAATGCACAAATAAGCTACATCCTATCCTGGGTTCCCTATCTAATACTACATTTATGTATTTATTACTTATTATTAAGAAAATTTATATGGCTGCCCAACTCCCCCCTTGGTGAATCTGGGCAGCTCATAAGGTAATAAAACCTCAATTCAAACATCAGTAACCCCCACCAACTCCTGGTGACAACAGTCAGACAAGCCAATTGATGGGCTCCGTAGCATTCTGGGGTCGCCAGATCCCTTGGCAGAACCATGTCTTCAGGGTCTTGTGAATGTGTGTCAAATGGGAGGAAATCTTGTTTCTGTAGGGATGATGTTCCATGGGGAAGGAGCAGGGGTGGGCTTCTGTGGGTTTGTGGGAGTTCAGCAGAACCCCTAGCTAAGATTCTGCACAGTTCGGGGAACCCCCAAATCCCACTCCTGGCTGGCCCTGCCCACCCTGCCTTTCCCTTCCTAGGAGTCCCCACATGGCTCGTTTTGGATGCAGGTGGGTGCAGGGCATGCGTGGAGGCTCAGGGAGGGTGAAAAACTTCCAGAGGCTCCAGAAATGAGCCCATTTCCAGCCTCCAGAAGCCCTCCTGGGGAGGCTGTTTTTGCCCTCCTGGAGGCTCAAGGAAAGCCTCTGAAGCCCAGGGAGGATAAAAACACCTCCTCCATGGTACAGGAGGGCACCTAGGTCATGCCCACCATGGCCACGCCCACCCAGCAACTGGGTAGAGAACCCCTTGCTAAAATTTTTGAAGCCCACCCATGGGAAGGAGCCACCACTGAAAAACCTATTCTTCTTGGACCCAATAGATGGACCTCCTTAGGGACACAGAGCCTTCTCACTCTGTTGGGTTGGGAAGATATGTCGAGGAGAAGACAGTCCTTCGAATATACCATTTCCAAGCCATGTTGGGGTTTGAAGGTGACAACCAGTATCTAGAATTGGTCCAGAAAGAAAATCAACAGCCAACACAGCTTTCACAAATCTGTATCCAAATCTATGCTTGCTCAAAACAAATAGAATTTTGCATCAATTGAAGCTTCTGGGTCATTTTCAAGAACAGCCACATGGGTATGATGGTGGTATAAGCATTGCAATACATAACTTGAACATTTGGAAATCAGCGACACATTCATGAAAGGACAATTAATCAGTTCTATCTTATTATGTCAGAGTACATTCATGAACTGGAATAGAGCTTAGTAACAATGTCAGCCAGTGAGAGCTGAATTGAGGGCTAAATCATAAAGAGAAAATCTCTGTTCTGTGCTCAGCTCTAAAGTGAAAGAGAAACTAACTTGCTTGCTGAAAACTAGAGCTCTTCTCTGAACCTGTAACATGTCTGTTTCTCAGAGGTGAGATTCAATTTTTTTTACTACCGGTTCTGTGGGCGTGGCTTAGTGGGCATGGCAGGGGAAGGTTACTGAAAAATCCCCATTCCATCCCCACCCCAGTAACCTGCTTTCCAGCTCTGTTCTCCTGTGCAGGACAACAAAAGAAGACCCAGCCAATCAGCTGGGACTCGGGAGACAGAGAAGAGATGGGGGCGGGGCCAGTCAGAGGTGGTATTTGCCGCTTCTCCAAACTACTCAAAATTTCCACTACCACTTCTCCAGAACCAGTCAGAACCGGCTGAATACCACCTCTGCTGCTTCTGTTTGAGTTTGTTCCATGTTGGAGAAATCTACAACTGGTTTGTAAAATTTACTTCATATATTTATAAAGAAGTTAAATGAAGCCTCAGTCATCTGTGTTTACTTTTCTGGCACTGAATTTACATTGCAATACTCTGAACATATTATTCTCATGACATCATGATACAATCCAGTGAAAGGATTGCAGATGATGTTAAAAGCTTTAGCTATTATTCAATGAATCAATTATTCAATAACCAAATTCTTTTTCTGGACAGAATTCCACCGCTACTTCCTTCTTTCACTGACACATTCAGAATTAACTAACTAAGAAATGTAGGAAAAGTCCAACCCTTCCAAGAGTTCTATTTTTTTATAAAACATTTTGGGCTTCCTTTGAAAAATGATCTAGTGACTTACGTTCTAACAAAGTTCAGCTCTGCAATTTTAAATCTGATAATTAGCAAAGACATGTAGTCTGTTTCTGAGAAAACTTCATTAGCCCATACTCAGAACTATTTTTTATGTATGTATGAATGCATTTTAAAAAATTAATTTGATTTAATTTATTTTTTAATAATTATTTAATTTAATTTAATTTGCCACCCATCTCACTGATAAGGTGAGATTCCTTCAATTTCTTTGAAATTCTGCTAATTGATTTAAAGTGAAAACATTAGATTCCATGTACACATGAAGCCATGTTGGCATAGTGTTAGAGCGTGGTATTGCGGGCAAAGTGCCCACAGTCTGGAGTTCGATCCTGACAGAACTTAAGGTTGACTCAGCCTTCTGTCCTTCCAAGGTCAGTAAAATGAGGACCCAGATTGTTGGGGGCAATAGGCTGACTTTGTAAACCGCTTAGAGAATGCTGTAAAGCACTACGAAGTAGTGTATAAGTGCTATTGCTATTGCATGCCACTTCCATCAAATGGATTATTATTGAAACATTCTGTCACTACTTTCATGCCTTGATTTGCTTATATTCATGTATTCATTGGTTAACAATTCAAGCAATGCTGCAATTTTTCTAAGGATCAGTTTTGGAGAGAGAAAAACAGAGTCCCAACCAAAAAAAACAAAGGTTGAAACAGATCACTATAATGAGAATATTTACAGGGTGTGTGTGTGGACTTTGCAGGTGTGAAAACGATGATCTAAGAGCTGTGCATTGATCTGGCACTGAAGTATTTTTGCTACGATGTTATTATTGACTATCCATATGGGTTGGTGGGAATACTCTAAAGTTGCCAGTTCAACTTGCTAACAATCTCAAAATGTTACAGTAAGGAAGAGAATTCATTGCTCTGCGAGGCCAGTCACTGTTACAATCAGTGGTGGGATTCAAAATTTACCACCACCTGTGGTTCTGTGGATGTGGCTTGGTGGGCATGGCTTGGCGGTCATGTGACTGGGTGGGTGTGGCCAACTCAATGTCACTCATGGCAAGTTGGGGTGGCGCAGGGCGATTGCCTATGTATGTACTTTCTCCCCCCTTCCGCACTTGGGCTGACAAAATAAGGGGAAGAAGGAGAAGATTTGGCTGAACTTTTCTGCCTCCTGCCCCCTGCTTTGCACATACACAGATGGGACAAACAGTGGCCATCAGCTGCTTCTTACCTTCCCCAATATGCGCATACGCAGAGAACACCAACACCAACTATCAGCAGTTTCTTAGTTTAGCTGAGGCACAGCAATCCACTCTGCCATGCAAATCAGCTAGGGGTGGGTGGGCGGGGCCAGTCAAAAATTTTCCCTACCAGTTCTCCAAACCAATCAAATTTTTCCCTACTTGGATGCAAGAACCGGTCCGAACCCCCTGAATACCACCCCTGGTTACAATGATTTAATCATGCTGGTTTTATCTCTATTCGTCTTACTCTTGATGTATGAACTAGATTATTCTGAGAATAGAAGAGAATAAATAAATAAAATTCCCTTCTTACTCTTAAGGATGGTCAATCTGAGGGCTTCTACCAGAGGCCTTGGAGTTTGAGGGTTCTACAAAGTACCTTAGCTGTTCCTGTCCCTTTACTCTTCTGGACAGAGAGCTCTGAGGTTGTTCCTGGCATCTGTTGGAGACAATCTCCCCACTTGGGAGTTATAGCCCCAAGTGTACCTTCCAGCAGTAGGACCACTCTGGCCTTTATTTTCTATGGCTTCTCCAATTCCTCTTTGAGGCCCTGGTACTTGTCCAGCTTCTCATTCTCCTGCTTCCTGTTGGTTCTGTCATTTGGCACCACTACATCTATCACCACCACTGTGTTCTGGTCCTTGTTAACTATCTGTTGATGTTGATGTCTTTATATCTACACCTATCTCTAGATCTTTGTCTTTCTCTAGGTCTCTGTCTATCTGTCTTATCATCTCTGTCTCTATATAATATCTATCTACCAGTCTCTCTCTCTCTCTCTCTCTCCCTCCCTCCCTCTCCCTCTCTCCCTCCCCCTCTCTCATCTATCTATATCTGTTTCTGAGTCTGTCCCTATCTCTATACCTACCTGCTCTGCCTCTGTGTCTATGATCTCTATCTCTGTCTCCCTCCCCCTGCTCCCTCTCTTTCTTTTTCTTTCTCTCTCTCTCTCATCTATCTCAATCTACTTACCTACCTACCTACCTACCTACCTACCTATTCCCTATCCCTATCCCTCCCTCCCCCTCTGTCTCTTTCTGTCTCTCTGACTCTCTCCCCCCTTTCTCTCATCTTCCTCTCTCTCTCTCTCATTTCTCTCTCTCTCTCATCTCTATCTATCTCTGTATCTGTCCCTGTCCTTATATCTATCTCTTCCTGCCTGCCTGCCTGCCTGCATATCTATCTATCTATCTATCTATCTATCTATCTATCTATCTATCTATCTATCTATCTATCTATCTATCTATCTATCTATCTATCTATCTATCTATCTATCTATCTATCTATCTATCTATCTAGTCCCTGTCCTTATATCCATATCCATTTCTATACATGCATGCACACATACATATATATTAAACCATTGTGTATTAATCCTATATAGGCACACTTGCTGACATTTCATTTCTTCAAGGAATTTCAGTTCTGATAGAAAGTCCCACCCTGTGGTGAAGTGGGATAATGTGAAACCCTCAGAACTCATAAGGCAGAAAATTGTATGCTGCTTCCGTCTAAAACTCTGTCATCGGCTAGGAATGGAGCTCCCCTAAATTCTTTCTGCTCTGATAGCCTACGGACATCAGATCAGAATATCGTCTTCCAGGATGGGAGATCTTTCTCGCTGGCCCTGGAAAGGAAAGGCTGGGTTCTAATTTCCTAGGTCTGTTTGCTGTGTTTTCTAAACCATTAGGAGAGAAACTACACAACATAAAAGTAAACTCTCAAATGTAGGTCAGCAAGAATATTGCTGTACTGACACTTTGTAAAGTAAAGAGCTTCCTTGTATTTTAAAAAATTTAAAGGGTCTTTTATATAGCTGATAATAAAAAAGAAGTGCCAGATTAATGCTTGGGGTCATTAAACCTAGCAGGTTTCTTTGTTCCTTCAAACAGCATCCATCTCTTCTGTTTCTAATTTGCCAGGACACAGAAAGATGCCTGTGATCATTAATGCGGATATGGGCATATAGGCCATGTACTCAGATTGTGTACAATTGCTCAGGAGGGGTCCTTGTTGCTCTCTAAACTTGGTTATTTTAGATGTTTCATTACCAAACTAGGTAACAGTAAAGAGAAGAGCAACAAAGATGATTGGAGACCTGGAGGCTAAAGCTTATGAAGAACTGTTGCAGGAACTTGAGCATGGCTATTCTGGTGAAGAGAAGGATCAGGGGAGACACGATAGCAATCTTCCAGTATTCAAGCGACACAGAGAAGAGGGTGTCAAACTGTTTTCCAAAGCACTGAAGGCAGGACAAGAAGCAATGAATGGAAACTAACCAAGGAGAGAAGCAACCTAGAATTAAGGAGAAATGTCCTGATGGTTAGAACAATCAACCAGTGGAACGGCTTGCTTTCAGAAGTTGTGGCTGCTCCATCACTGGAGCCTTTTAAGAAGAGACTGGGCAACCATTTGTCAGAAATGGCATAGGATCTCCTGCTTTAACAGGGGGGTTGGACTAGAAGATCTTCAAGATCCCTTCCAACTCTGCTATTCTGTTATCATCGGTTCTTGAAGGGAGGAGATTTGCTTTAGTGCTGAAGATGTTATCAAGTTTGGCCAGACTCTGAGTGCCCCAAGGTCCCCATAGTTCAAGCTTGGACTACAAATATTCCCTTCTATCGGTAAATTCATTCTTCTTTAGCAACATATATGCCCATGTATAGACCCTAAACCTTTGTTCTTTGTTGCTCTCTTGAGAGGGAATCTAAGAAGACATCAATCATTTTAAAGAAATATCCTGGCAGAGAGCACAATGCTGTCTCTGTCCATTCTTCTGTCTGTCCAAGGCTCAGATATACAGTACATATCTTTTTCAGATTGCCTGGTTTTATGTCTTTGTTTGTTCTGTTTCTTCTCATTGTTCTCATCTTCTAATCTTTCCTAATACCTTCTCCTATTGGTATCTTACTTGTTGTATCTTATGTTTAATAATTGCAACTGTGCTCTTGAAATATGATCTATCACTTTGTTGTCTGAATGTTCACTAACAGCACCAGAGACAAATTCCTAGGATGTCCAACCACACTTGGCCAATAAAGAATTCTCTTCTCTTCTCTTCTCTTCTCTTCTCTTCTCTTCTCTTCTCTTCTCTTCTCTTCTCTTCTCTTCTCTTCTCTTCTCCTCTCCTCTCCTCTCCTCTCCTCTCCTCTCCTCTCCTCTCCTCTCCTCTCCTCTTCTCTTCTCTTCTCTTCTCTTCTCTTCTCTTCTCTTCTCTTCTCTTCCACTCCATTCCACACCACTCCACTCCGCTCCATTCCATTCCATTATATTCGTCCCACCTAAGACTGAAGACAAATAGTAAACATTTCAACTCTGAGCTACAAATATTCTCCTCTATCAGTAATTACTGCCTGCCTGCCCTGCCTGCCTGCCTGCCTGCCTGCCATCCATCCATCCATCCATCCATCCATCCATCCATCCATCCATCCATCCATCTATCCATCCATCCATCCATCCATAATAGTTTGTTTTGATAGTATAGTAACAGATTTAAGAATCAAGAGTGGGCCACAGTTGCTATAAATCTGTCTCTGTCTCTGTCTCTCTCTGTGTGTGTGTGTGTGTGTCTCTCTCTCTCTCCTTGCCTGCCGGCCTACATCTGTCTGCTGTCTGTCTGTTTGTCTGTCTGTCTGTCTGTCTGTCTGTCTGTCTAGATAGATAGATAGATAGATAGATAGATAGATAGATAGATAGGTAGATATCCATCTCTATCATCTGTCTATCTACATTCATCTACTATCTACTATGACGTGCACCTTGTATTCAAATTTTGTTATAGAACTGACATTATCTTGATTTCTTATGCAAGTTAAGATCAAAAGGTGAAAAATCAGAATCAGTGGCAAGGATGTTTTATGTTGAGAATTGTGTATGTGAGTGTGGGTGTGACATATGTATATGTGTGTGCATGTATTTATTTTCTTTTGAAAACAGGCATCAACATTTCATTTTTTTCCATTTTTGAATGTGTGCCAGTGAAAAAAGTGAAAAAAAAGTGACAATAAATGTTATTATCTTAAAATGCTGCACAGGAGAGTTGATCTATCTATCTATCTATCTATCTATCTATCTATCTATCTATCTATCTATCTATCTATCTATCTATCATCTATCTATCTATCTATCCATCCACCCATCCACCCATCCACCCATCCATCCATCTATCTATCTATCGATCTATCGATCTATCGATCTATATCTATATATACATACATTATATAGATATAGATACACACACACACACACACACACACACACACACACAATCACTAGACTGCAAAGTAGAAGATTAAGTTTTTCTATCTTTTCACTGACAGCAATCCAATTAAATGCTATTTAAAAGACAAACTTGGATGGTCCTTTAAGCAGCTTATGTTTCCCCACTAAATGTCTCTGGTAGAGAAGCTGAAATTTTTAGGAGTTCTTTACTATGGAAGAAGAATCTTGCAGCTTTTCAAAAATAGCTGTTACAGGAGAAAAGGCAAGATATTCTTTTTTTTTTTTTTAAAAAAAAGATCAGTTGGTCCAAATACAGTACATGATTCTTAATATGGCATATCAGAAGTATGAACCGGACAATCGGTTTTATGTACTCCAAATAAATGGGAAAAAGGGAGGGGAAGCATGCAAGGAGAATCTCATACTATTCCAACAGCGAAGGAATTCTGAAAAAAAAAAAAAAAAGTGCGGCACACATTCCTCCCCCCCCCCCTTCTCCATTGGTGCCAATTTGAGAGAAAACCTGGCTGCCTCCCTGTTGTGTTTGGAATCGCTATTTCCTCCTCCAGGAACGGGGAAATATGCCTAAGGATTACAACAGGTTAATGGGAAATGACAAGCCAAGTCACATTCCTCACCATGCCATCTGCCAAGCTAGGCTAAAACAACCTCACTCCAAGGGAAGTAAAAAAAAAAAAAAAAATTTCCACACAGTGATAATGAAACTTGTGAAAAATGACAGCTGATAAGTGAACTGCCCAACTTTTAATCAAGGAAATATAACTGACTTAGGTAGGCACTAATTTTAAAGGTGCTATTTTAAGGACAAAAGTACCCCAGGAAACATAGCAACGTGCCTCAATGTGTGAAGTGGGCTGAAAAGAGTTTTTGTCAATAGTAATAATAATAGACTAGCAGCTTCAGCAAAAGTGACTTCCAGACAGGGGTGGAATTCAAAAATCCCAACAACCGGTTCTCTGCCCGATTGCTGGGTGGGCGTGGCCATGGTGGGTGTGGCCTACCAGAACTTCTGGGAGGGCTGTTTTTCACCTTCCCCCGGGGTCTGGAGGCTTCCCTCAGGCCTCTGGGAGGGTGAAAACGGCCTCTCCTGGGCTCCAGAGGCCCTCCGGAAGCTGGTAACAGGTCCATTTCCAGACTTCCAGAACTTCTAGGAGGGCCGGTTTTTTCCCCTCCCAGAGCCTCTGTGTGGACCCTGCACTTACCTGCAAACTGGCCCAAACTGGCTGAATCACACCCCTGCTTCCAGAAGAAGAAATGGTGGACTGATGACAATTCACAATGCTGGCAATCTTGGTGAGAAGTGAAGAGCTGGTGAATAGACAGGCTCTTCAAACCTCTCTGGATAAATAGAGGACAGGAGATCACTCACAAGTGCTCCAGACAGGTGCTCCTTGTTAAGGGATTTCAGGACAGTGGTTTCTGGTGGGTTTTGAGTACTGGAAGACAAGGAAATCACCATCTTGTTGAAACCACAATGTCACTTTTAAAAGGACACAATCAGAGGTGGGTTTCAAAAAAATTTTTTCCTGTTGGTTCTATGCATGGTTCTGAGGCAGTATGAGAAAGTACTCAGAAAGGTATTATTTCAATTTACAGGACTTACTTAAGCTTATGTAGCAATTAGCAGAAATTACCCAATTTATATGTTGTAAGCTTTACTAAAATATATAGAATCTGCTGAACATCAATATAATGACCCATGAACTAGATATTACTTATAACAAATGTACTGTAAAGGGTGGCAACTGATGGTAACAGATGGTGTAAGATAATACCATATATGGTGAATGTATTAAGGTAAACAGTCATGGAAACTTTTCTCTTCTTTGTTACAAAACTTCTCCTTTTTTTATTACAATATAGCGTGCTCAGCTAAATAAGAGAAACCCCCTGAGCAAAGTTAGGGTTGTAAGCTCAATAAAAGTCAAACCTCGGGAATAGCCGGGGGTTCAGAATTTGTCATATTAATGCTCTGAACCTTTGCGCAAATAAACTTGTATTCTCCAACCCTTCGTGGTCTTGTGTCTTGAATTGGAAGCAAGATTTCCTGCAACATTTCAATGTGTGTGGGCTTTGCGCATGCACAAATGAGTCTAAGACCAACCATCAGCTGTTTCTTAGCTCCGCAGAGGTGCCTTAATTCATTCTGCTACGTGAATCAACTAAGCTAATAAACAACAGAATATGGAAAAGATGAGATTTAAGAGGGTGGGGCCATCCAGAGGTGGTATTTGCTGGTTCTCTAAACCAGACAAAAATTTCGCTGCTGGTATGCCAGTCCGAACCGGCTGAATACCACCTCTGGACACCATATTCTCATAGTTCGTTTTCTAACCATGTTTGGAAATTGCTTATAAACTACTTTTAAGCCATTAAAAACCTTTGGATTGATCAGTCTGGAAAAAAAAAAAAACCTGTAAGCAGCTAATGAACTTTTAAAAAAATGAAATAAAGCAAAAAAAATAGTTAAGCCTTTGATTTCTGAAAGGTATGAAAGAATTAATGGTCCAGATAAATTTGAAATGCGATTTTTGCAATTAAGTGTAAGGCAAATCGACTTATTTTAAATTTTGTCCAGAACATTGGAAAGATGAACAATTTCAAAAAACATTGGACATTGGAGGTAATTCAAGGTCTTAATTAAAGGAGAATGATACACGAAGCTGGTTAACAGCTACAGAATGACATCCAAAATATTACATCAGAAATACTGAAGGATACTTTTGAAAACACAGAATCAGGAATTTATATCAACGAAGACATGGCCAAAAAAGGAGCAGGTTTTATCAGAGAAGACAGAGAGAGTGGATACTGAAAGTGGATCTACAAATAACAGGCTACAAGAATAATATGGAAAAGGGTTTTTTATTGGAAATACAAAAAAATTGGTTGATGCTTTAAACATCAAAATGTAATTACAAATGACCTTACAGAATGACCTAGTTCACTTTTTATATTGAATTTACAAAAGTACCTTGTTAAAAGCTTGAATGAATCTTGTGAAAACGGGTAAAAAAGAAATGAAAAGACTTCAAGTTGTATGATATTATTTGACTCAATAAAGATTACGATAGTTAGAAATAAAAGGAAGCAAGCAAAGCATCTTATGTTCATGACAAAAAGGTTCCTATTGTTAGCATACACAGCATGAAATTTTCACTCAATTGCAAGTAACCTTGGAGAATTTAATAAGGCCAAAAGCTTGGCAAATATATATGTAGATTATCTTTTTTGGGTGGGGGGAGATATTTTTTTTTAACAGCAAACATCAAGTGGAAGGAATAGAATGTACAAATTTTGGTTCTGCAATGTTGATGAATTTTTATGTTTTGGAATTTTTATCACAATTGCTTTAACAACATGTATGATTTGGACATGTTGGTTTGATACATAATTTGCAGTGGTGGGATTCAAATTTATTTACTACCGGTTCTATGGGCATGGCTTGGTGGGCGTGGCTTGGTGAGCATGACAGGGGAAGGATACTGCAAAATCTCCATTCCCTCCCCACCCCACTAACCTGCTTTCCAGCTCCGTTCTCCTGTGCAGGGCAACTAAAGAAGACCCAGCCGATCAGCTGGGACTCAGGAGGCAGAGAATAGATGGGGGCGGGGCCAGTCAGAGGTGGCATTTGCCGGTTCTCCAAAACTACTCAAAATATCTGCTACCAATTCTCCAGAACTGGTCAGAACCTGCTGAATACCACCTTTGTTAATTTGACACTTTCTAAGCCAAACCTACTACCGTGTTTCTCATATAATAAGGCCGGGTCTTTTTTTTTTTTTTTGAGCCCTGAAAAAAATGGCTAGGCTGTCTTTTCGGGGGTGACTTAATTCCCCCCCTTGCATCTTTGGGTGGGCGGGCAGCGACGGCTTGGATGTTGACCTCGGCGTTGGTGGGGCACTTCGTATCAGGGTCAATGCAGGCAGCACCATATCCGGGTGTGCAACAAAAGTGCTTCCTAATGGCAAGCCCCCCCACCATTCCCCCCCATTTCACATGTTTTAATATAGGCCTTAATTTGGGGGGAGGGGCTTAATTTCATTTCATGCCTATAAAACATGCTGGGACTTCCTATTGGGGGAGGCCGTATTGTTGGAGAAACAGGGTAGATAAGGAGTATTTCCTTATCTGAATTCTTCTTTCTTTTTCCTTTTTAATAATTTTCATTGAAGAAATTTTTAGCAAAACTCTAAAAAAGCAAGATAACCAAGATAAATAGTACATATTTAAAAAAAGAAAGGCAAAATTCATTAATTGCTCTCACTGGTAGTCCCCCCTCCTTTAATATTTGGTTGGATCTCTTTCCTCTTGCAGAAATGTCTGCAAGAAAATAAGCCAGCTCAGAGAGCACCAAGGTCTCCTCATTTGAACCTTGAGCTACAAATATTTGCCTTTAAAAGTTTTACCTGTTACTTCTTGCCCTATCCTCAGGTACTTTGGAGTCTAAGTTGACCCTGTGTTGAGCTAGGAATGAATTTTCAGTTTCCAAAGTGAGGAATCTCAACCCGGTTAAACTCTACACAAGAATTTCTCCACTCCTCTACTCACAATTGAATTCCTTATGCCTCCAGGCTTGAAATTTTGGACCTGGACAATCTGGAACTGCACCGCCTGCAGTCCGATCTAAGCATAGTTCACAAAACTGCCTGTTACAATGTCTTACCTGTCAACGACTTATTTAGCTTCAACCACAATAATTCATGAGCAAACAATCGATACAAACTCAAGGAAATGGCTCCAAACTCGATTGCAGAAAATACGACTTCAGCAACAGAGTGGTCGACGCCTGGAACGCCCTACCCGACTCCATTGTTACAGCCTCAACCCCTCACAGCTTCAACTTCAAACTGTCTACCATGGACCTCACCCCATTCCTAAAGGGTCCTTAAAGGGGGCGTGCATAAGTGCACCAGCGTGCCTACCGTCCCTGTCTTACTGTCCCCATTTATCTGCATTTATTTCCTTTGTTCATGTTTATGTTTATACCTGTACTTGTTATCTTGTTCATGTTTGACAAACAAACAAACAAATAAATAAATTTTCCTGTCTGCCCTGAATCCTGTCTTTTATCTCTACTCAAAGAAAAAAAAGTCACATCCAGAAGGTCAAAGCTGAACTGAGTTAAGCCATTTAGAATGCTTCAATTCAAGACATTGTTTCAAGACAATTCACACAATTTGAGTTGAAGACCTTCCTCAAATGAAGTTGAAAGCAGGTTTGAGCAGGCTATCCATTACTCCAACATGGGCATTCACCTGGAGTCATCTTTCATTTACATAGCCTCAGCGGTTGTATTTTTCTTCTGTAAAACCCAGAATAAATTTATTTACATAAACTGTCATGCCCTTGTTGGAGTCTGATTCTGAGGGGGAGATTGAGCAGCTGACAGGGAGTGGGAGTGTGGCTCCGGTGGCTGGGGAAGAAACGGGGGAAGGGCACAATCTGGCTGGGCATTAAGAGCAAGACCCAGGGCAACCCCCTATTCATCCTAGACCACGTAGGGAGGAAAGGAGAAGGGAGCAATGTGGCTTATGGGAGAGGAAAAGGCCCTGATCCCTTTCATTAGTTGCAGCTGAGAGAATAGGATATAAGAAGGGCGTTTGCACACAGCACCTTGCTGGAAGCAAAGAGTGCATTATCTTGGTCAAGGCTTATTTGGGTTTTGGCATCCTCCCAACTGTGGGTGCTGCCTTATCCTTCAAAAGTCTGCAATTTATCATCCTGGCCTGCCGTGTTAATTACTTCAGTATGGTTTGTGTTGGATTTTTAATTTCTAATTATCTTTACTTTGAGTTTGGACTGCATTTCTGCCCTTCATAGACTGTTTTTTGAAGAGTTTGTTATCCAGCCTAGGATAATTGGACATTGAGGCCAAGTTGGAGGCATTAAAGGGAATTTATTCTACTTTTGTGACTTTGTTATTTTTATGTCACACCCCGGGGTCATCACAGAAACAATATGAGGAAGCCTGTGCAATCTTGGTGTAGAGAAAGAAAGAAAGAAAGAAAGAAAGAAAGAAAGAAAGAAAGAAAGAAAGAAAGAAAGAAAGAAAGAAAGAGGGAGAGGGAGAGAGAAATATGTTCCTCTGCCTGTATTTATAGCCATAGCCATCAGTTCAGAATTTTGGAGAAAAACATCAATAAGTCATTTTCATTCTGCAATCTATAGAGACAATGGAGGTCTGTGAATAGCACTGTTTGGGGAAACCTGTTTACAACAATAAATTTCAAGAGAAGCAAAGCTGAAAATAACTTTTTCAATTGTGATGTATGATGCAGAGTGATTTTTTTTTTAATGACCAAGCTATAAGCTTTGGAAAAATAGAGGAAAAAATGCTGATGCAATTGAAATGACCACAGAGCTAACGATTAGAACAATTAATCAGTGGAACGACTTGCCCCAGATGTTGTGGGTGATTCAACAATTTTTAAGGAGAGACTGGACAACTATTTGTCTGCAATGGGGGTTTCCTGCTTGGACTACAAGACCTCCAAGTCCCTTCTGTTATCCTGGCACCAAGGCAAGCAAATAGAATCCTTCACAGCAGAAAATAATTCATAAATCAGGTCCCTGAAGCCAAGGCCTTCTAACTGTGATATGTGAGGAATCATGGTAGCTTAACTTTGTGCCCTGAATCAAACCTTTATTCGAAGACAGGTACTGGGGAAGGATTGGTTAAATTCTCTGAAACAATTATATGAGTGCTTGTACTGTGGTTCTGAAATGAATATCTATTACCCCAGTTCATGTTTGAGGAGCCCTGTACCGAAAAAACACTTTAGATCTCTTTCAGCAACATAACCCATATCATGTAACAATCTCAAGGGGGAGGAAAAAAATGTGGAGATTTGCAACAGACAGACCCGGGAAAAACAAATCTGCAGAAAGCCTTGGGTTTTACTGATAAATACTGCTTTTCTTAAAAGAGACAGCCAAGATTGTTACAAGCCAACTGCTCAGTCAGGTGGAACCTGGTTGTACGATATCTTGTATTTGATTGTGAGCAAAGAAAATAGCAAAAACCGGCCTGTATTTTTCCTACTTATAGGACCTAAAGCTGGCTAAACTGTCCGCTGGTTTGGACTAGAAGGAGCATGTACTTTAGAAGAGAGAGAGAGAGAGAGAGAGAGAGAGAGAGAGAGAGAGAGAGGGGGGAATAACGAAAGGGGACCTGATAGTAGTCTTAAAGAAGAGGGAATCAAGTTAATCTCCAAACCAGTGGTGGGGTTCATTTTTTTTTTACTACCGGTTCTGTGGGTGTGGCTTGGTGGGTGTGGCAGGGGAAGGATACTGCAAAATCTCCATTCCCTCCCCACCTCACTAACCCGCTTTCCAGCTCCGTTCTCCTGTACAGGGCAACCAAAGAAGACCCAACCGATCAGCTGGGACTTGGGAGGCAGAGAATAGATGGGGGCGGGGCCAATCAGAAGTGGTATTGGCCGGTTCTCCAAACTACTCAAATTTTCTACTACCGGTTCTCCAGAACTGGTCAGAACCTGCTGAATACTACCTCTGCTCCAAAGCACCTAAAGACAGGACAAGAAGAAATGGATGGAAACTAATCAAGGAAAGAAGCAACGTACAAAACAACTGGTTGACCTTGGAACAGCCACTTTTTTTTTCCAGAATAAAACAATTTGCAATTACTATACTGTATATACGTGGTTTATACATTGCGTGTGTGTGTCTGTGTGTGTGTGTGTGTGTAATTTTCAATGACAGTAGGAAATGCTCAAAATATTCCTAAAACCTTTCAATGAAAGAAGATAGCAACAATGTTCATTTTGTTGGAAAATTGGATAAAATTATCTTATTGGTTTTCCAGAGGTTTTTAAGCAAAACAATAATGCTAAACCTATACACACGTCCATCATAATCTTGGCATAATTTTGAAGAGCTCTTTTTTTTCCCCTGGGCTAAAGTTTTGGATTACTCAAATAATTATGAACAAAACCATTGGTGGGATTCAGCCAGTTCGCATCAATTCAGGAGAACTGGTTGTTAACTTTCTGAGCAGTTTGGTGAACTGGTTGTTGGAAGAAATCATTAGAGAACCAGAGAACCGGTTGTTAAATTATTTGAATCCCACCACTGGATAGAACTCTAAAGAACTGGGTACCAGGATGCTGAATGAAGTTGGCAAATTAATTGAGCATCCCTATGAATCTGGATGGAGGAATAAAAACAGGTTTTTTCTTTCTTTTCCTTTTCTGGATCTCAGGCAACTATTACAAATCTCTGCATGACATTTTCCAGTCAAGGGCACTCACCCCTAAAGCCAGAAAGTTGAAAGAATTAACTACGTTGAATTCTGATATTTCTTAAAAAAATCTTCTGCCCTTCATGTGTTAAAAGTACTCCGAACAATGCCTGTATTAAAAAAAATCTAGGATCAGAATTGCCTTATCTTTCTTGTTGATATGTCTATGGAGATTCTCAGTCATTCAGGTCATGGTTGTCCCAAAGGTGCTTTTTTCAAGAGGCAACTGGACTTTCTGGTTTTTCCCTGAAGACATTTCGCTTCTCATCCAAGAAGCTTCTACTGAGATGATAATAGGACCTTGTTGTACTATTAGATAAGCATAGATAAGCACACAAATAAGATTTGTGTCTGTTGTTCCATTTTGGAATTTTACTCCTTTTTCTGTTATTATAACAAGAGCAATGAAAATGTATACATATGACTTGTGAAACACACACACAGAGAGAGAGAGTTGGGTGCAGTGAATGCAGTTGGGTGCAATTTTAGGCTTCCAAGACTCAGTGCTGACATGGGCAGCCTAAGGTTTTCAGTTACAAACAAACAAACAAACATACATGTTGGATTTTCAAAACGGATGTCTTGATGCAAGTAACCTAGTCTGAATTCAAAACAATGCATTTAAAATACAAAGGAACAATCAACATCTTTTGTAATGTGAGTTCATTTTATCTGGCAGTGAAACATCAAGTCCATACAGGACATGCAAGGAACACAGGAGAGTGTGGAGTACTGAGACATTCACATTGTTTCTCTGATTATTGAGAAGCCAAGTGAAATAATTCCGAATCCAGAAACAGTTGGCAAAACAGGCAGATATTAAACTATCACACACAAAAGAGAACGGCACTAAACATTCCTGACATATTTATATGGCATCTAACCAATGACATGATCTCCAAGTACTTCAGCTGTATATGTGTGAATACTGTTAGTTGATTAGTCTTGTGACCTTCTCAATCAGATCAAAGGAAAATAAAATATGTAATCTGATTTCAGATGGAGGTTAATAGAGTGATAAGCTACTTATGTAAGAAAAGCCTCTAAGAGCTTCAGTGGCTCAGTGGTTAGAATGCAGTGGTGGGATTCAGCCAGTTTGCACCAGTTTCAGAGAACTGGTTGTTAACTTTCTGAGCAGTTTGGTGAACTGGGTGTTGGAAGAAATCATTAGGGCAGAGAACCGGGTGTTAAATTATTTGAATCCCACTACTGACTGCAGGCTATTTCTCCTGCCTGCTGGCTGCCTGCAATTTGGCAGTTCAAACCCCACCATGCTCAAGGTTGGCTCAGCCGTCCATCTTTCCGAGGTGACTAAAATGAGGACCCAGATTGTTGGGGGCAAGAGGCTGACTCTGTAAAACTGTTTAGAGAGGGCTGTAAAGCATTGTGAAGCGGTATATAAGTCTAAGGCCTATTGTTATTGCTATGTGGTACTACAAGGAGGAAGCAATCAGGTAAGTGAACATCCCTTACAGTGTACCCCAATTTGTTAATGAAACAGTTCTCCCTTTCAGTGTACCCCAATTTGTTTGATGAATCAGTTCTCCCTCACAGTGTACCCCAATTTGTTTGATGATTCAGTTCTCCCTTACAGTGTACCCCAATTTGTTTG
The DNA here is from genome assembly GCF_049901735.1 of Notechis scutatus. Lineage (NCBI taxonomy): Eukaryota > Metazoa > Chordata > Lepidosauria > Squamata > Elapidae > Notechis > Notechis scutatus. Next base: position 55,911,583 of record NC_142012.1, read on the forward strand.
ATGAATTAGTTCTCCCTCACAGTGTACCCCAATTTGTTTGATGAATTAGTTCTCCCTTTCAGTGTACCCCAATTTGTTTGATGATTCAGTTCTCCCTTACAGTGTACCCCAATTTGTTTGATGAATTAGTTCTCCCTCACAGTGTACCCCAATTTGTTTGATGATTCAGTTCTCCCTTACAGTGTACCCCAATTTGTTTGATGATTCAGTTCTCCCTCACAGTGTACCCCAATTTGTTTGATGAATTAGTTCTCCCTCACAGTGTACCCCAATTTGTTTGATGATTCAGTTCTCCCTTACAGTGTACCCCAATTTGTTTGATGAATCAGTTCTCCCTCACAGTGTACCCCAATTTGTTTGATGAATTAGTTCTCCCTTACAGTGTACCCCAATTTGTTTGATAAATCACCTCAACAGCCTTAATGGCAAACTTAACTGTTCTGCTTACAATATATATATTGGAGCCTAGGAGAAAATAAGTCAATCAATTATTTCAGATGCCAGTGGGCTGTTCTTTCCAACAGAGATGAAAAGTAGCTCAGATGCTCTCTGAGATACTTACCACCTATAAAGAACAGCCCCAGTGGGGATCAAACAAAACATGAGCAATAGTTTCAATGTCTTGGCTATCACATATGCATGTTCTCTCATGATATGGCAAGTAATGACATCACCCATATTTCGCACCAACTACTGAGAATATCTTTAGAACCTCATGAAAAGAAGGACTAGGGATGATACAACAACACTGTTCCAATATTTGAAGGGGTCTTACAAAAACAAGAGGGTCAAATTATTTTCCAAAGCACCAAAAGGCAAGACAAGAGACAATGGTTGGAGACTAATCAAGGAGGGAAGCAACCTAGAACTAAGTAGTAATTTCTTAACCATGAGAACTGTTAGGTATAACATTGATACCAAATATGGTTTGGGTGAATAAATATATAAAACTTAGATATCATGGTTTAAGTGCTTATCACTTTAAGCACAATGTTGCAGGCAATTAGCCGATTAAGGGTGCGGTTAGAAGTTACAATATAAGGAAGCATTAGAAGCTGGAAAGCTTACTGTGACTAACTGTGAATACTGTTTGTACTGTGCCTGTGATCCTGTCTGCTACTGTTTGCTGATTTACTGCGGAATTCAACTGTTCTACTGTTTGAGCGTCTTGCTGAATATCCAGCGTTTGTTTCTCTGGAGAGAGGCACCGGAGGAGGAGAAGATATCTTTATCGGCTGATAAAAATATTGTAAGGACTCTTAACTTGGACTGTAATAGTGAGTCTTACTGGATGGAAATATAGTGAATGACAAATGGACTGAATGACAATGCTTTAAACTCTAAATGGATTAAAAACTACTTAAACTACAAACTGTTTGTAGTTTGTTCAGTGTGTGTATACTCTGGGGCCTTTCCACTCTCGTTTGGCTGCCTGGCTTGACTACTGCTGCAATACTCTGCTAGGGGTTAATCCCCTAACACTAACATTGGTTATGGGCCCAGCAGCATAGTCTAACTAACCAGGATATAGCAGAGAGAGTTGGTGTGAGTTGCACATTACTGTAAAAACAAACTGTTTTAATTAGTTTAAAATAGTCAAAATATCTGAAGAGTAATGGCACAAGTAAATTTGTCACAACTGTCCATGATATCCAGGCTGGATGGAACAAACTATGTTTCATGGTCAATGAAATGTAGTTTACTTCTACGCAGAGAAGGTTTGTGGGACATTATAGCAAACCCACCAGATGTGAGTAGCTGGGATCCTGCTGATGATGATGATAACGAAAAGTTACAAGACTTTAAACTGAAAAATGAGCAGGCTTTATGCATCATAGGACTGACTCTCTGTGATCAGCAGCTTGTCCATATTCGTGGAGAAGAAAATGCTGCAAACTGCTGGGAGAACCTCAGGAAGATTTATGTTCGGGACAGTGTAGGAGCACATATAAATCTTACACGGAAGCTTTTTCAACGCATCTTCAGAGGAATGGAGATATGTTAGTTCATTTAAACTGTATGAAGAGCATTTTTCAAGAATTGCAAGAAAAAGAGCTTATATTTAATGAACTGCAACAAGTCTACATCATATTATCTTCATTAGATCAAAGCTATGATGACTATGTGACTTCGTTAGAGGTATTGCCAAAAGAAAGCCTCTCATTAACCGACATAACAGGCAGGCTATTAGAAGAAGCCAGAAGAAGGCGTGAGCGTGACGAGCTGAGAGAAGATAAGAAAGAAGAGAAATTATCTTCAAAGCTTGAAAGAAACCAGCTTAGCAAAATACAGCACATGGAAGAAAAGAATTTATCTTCAACAGCATACACAATTAAAAATGTTTTAATTGTGGAGGAAGAGGACATTTGGCAAGTTTCTGCAAAAAGGAAAAAGCCAGAATGTAAAAAAACCAAAGAAAGCATTTGAACTAGCCATGTTTAGCAACTCTGATGTGAAGAATGATCTATGGGTGGTTGACAGTGGCGCATCCCACTGCATCACAAGAGATAAGACAAAATTTATAAAAATGTCTACAAGCTCTCAACATATATCTCTTGCTAACGGCTGGAATCTGAAAGCGAAAGGTGAAGGTCTTGCACATTGTCCGTGCATAAACCAGGATATAAAAATGTTGTATGTACCGCAACTAAAGTTTAATTTGTTTTCAGTAAGGGTATTAGATAAATTAGGTTATGTAATTACTTTTAAGGATAATAATTGCATAATTGAAAAAGATAACAAAAGGGTAACTGCAGCTTTAAATGGAACATTATATGTCTTAGATAATAGTAAGAAAGGGGAGGCACAGACTGTATTTAATAATATAAAGCCTCATAATGAATGTATCCATTTATTGCATAGGCGTTTGGGGCATGTAAATTTTAAAATGCTAAAACGTACAGTTGAGTTATCTGAAGGAATAAGGTTAAAACCTTGTGATAAATATTTGCGTTGTAATGTTTGCTGTGAAGATAAGAGCAAAGTATTGCCTGCAAATAGGCTAAATGGTTTCAAAACAAAAGAACCTTTAGAAGTAGTATTTGCAGACATAATAGGTCCAAAGAAACCCAGTATGGGGGTGCTAGATATATACTGAGCATTATGGACCATTATTCTAGATATGGGTTTTGCTATTTAATGAAAAGCAAAACTGAAACATATCAACATTTTTTCAATTGGCTTAAGTTTGCTGAAAGAAAGTCTAAACGGCAACTGATAACCCTGGTGACAGATAATGGTACGGAATTTATTAATAACAAATTCCAGAACAGACTTAAGGTAGCTGGAATAGAGCATAAGAAGTCTGCTCCATACAGGCCAGAACATAATGCTTTTATTGAAAGAAGAGGCCAAACACTACAGGCAATGGTTAGAACAATGTTAAATGATTCTGGGTTACCTGATTATTTGTGGGGGGAGGCTACAATGTGTGCTAATAACATATTGAACAACGTTGTTAACACAACAACAGGTGAAATACCATTCACCAGGTGGCATGGCAGGAAACCTGACCTAAGTTACCTGCACACATTTGGTGCACCAAATGTGCGTATTCCTGCACAACTCAGAAAAAAAGGGCAACATAGAGCTAAACGATTTTTCTTCGTTGGTTATCAGGCAAACCATAGGGCATATAGATTTTGGGAGAAAGGCACATCTAAAGTGTTATGTAGTGCTAGTGCCCAATTTCTAGAACATGAAGGATGGGAGAAATTAGAACAGGATGCCAATAAAGATGTAATTATTGAATCCTATAGAAATCCCATTAGTTATCCCTGTAACTTTAAAAATAAAGTAAAGAGACAAATACAGGATGAAATAGTGCCCATAAAGGAAGAAACAGATTCAATAGCTGAACAGGATGAGGAAGATGAACAGGTAGTAGTTCAACAAAGTCCTCCTGTAAGCCCTGTAATTCCCAGAAGAACTACACGTGTATCTAGACTGCCTGATAGGTACCAGGCTAACACAGTGTGCCAGATTAATCAAGTTCCTAATTCTGTAGAAGAAATAAAAAAGTATCCTACTAAGGAAAAAGAAAGTTGGTATGCAGCAATGAATAAGGAACTGAATTCATTAAGAGATATGAAAGTGTATGAGAATGCCAAATTACCTGTAGGTAAGAAGTCCATTGGTTGCAAATGGATATTTAAGGTAAAAACAGATAAAGATGGTAATTTAATCCACAAGGCAAGGTTAGTAGCCCAAGGTTTTAGGCAGAATGCCAATGACTACGATGAGGTGTTTGCACCTAGTCTTAAGGCAGCAACCTTGAGGGCAGCTTTAGTGTGGGCAGCTAGTAAAAACTATATAGTTAACCATCTAGATGTGGAAACTGCTTACTTGCACGCCCCATTAAAACATACTATTTATATGAAAAAACCTGTTGGTATTAAAAGTGAAAATAAGAATAATAATGATTGTTGGTTGTTAAAGAAAAGCCTCTATGGTCTTAAACAATCAGGCTATGAATGGAACCAGTATATTGTAAAGGAACTAAACAATATAGGATTTAAAGCTGGTTTAGCCGATCCATGTCTGTTTAAGAGGGAGACAAATGGGAAAGTATCATTATTATTGTTGTTCACTGATGATATTGCATTGATAACTGAAACTAATGATGAAGCAAATAAAATAATAGCATCATTAGGAAAGAGAATAAAGATCAAGCAATTAGGGAGATAAAGAAATATCTCGGTTTAAATATAAAGAAAACACGGAAAGGTTTTAAGATATCTCAGGAAGATAAGATAAGCAAATTGCTAAAAGATTATAAGATGGAGCTTTGTAAGCCGGCTAAGACTCCAATGAGTCAGGAGTTTAGCAACACTGATGAACAAAGCCCGGAGTTTGATAAGGTGATTTATCAATCTTTAATTGGTAGTTTGACTTATATAAGTAATTGGTCTAGACCAGATATTTCGTACTGTGTGAATCAGTTGGCTAGATTCAATTCTGCACCGTGTGAAAGACACTGGATTGCAGCTAAGAGGATATTAAGATATCTTAAAAAGACAATGAATTATTCATTGTATTTAGAGCCAAAAGGTGATTTAATTCTGAGTGCTTATGCAGATGCTAGTTTTGCATCAGAAAGAGACACTAGAAAGTCGACTTCAGGAACAGCCATAATGCTGGGTAAGACATTAATAGGCTGGAAGTCAATAAGACAACAGCATATAAGTTTGTCTACTATGGAGGCAGAATTCTCCTGTTTATCTCTGTTATGTACAGAATTAATAATGTATAAACAAATGTTAATTGATATAGGTATAACTGTGGATTATCCTATAATTATACATGAAGATAATCAGGCAGCAATTCAAATGGCCACAAATATTGCAGTAAAAACAAGGAGCAAACATACAGATCTAAGATACCTAAACGTGAGACAATCTGTAAGAAGTAAGATGATTCAGCTAGAGTACTGAATGTCGGAGGACAATTTAGCTGATAATTTTACTAAAGCCCAAGGTGCCAGTAAACACCAGGAGAGTTGTGAAAACTATGGGATTAGATTGTAAAGGTATTATATATTTATTTCACCCAAAAGGGGAGTATGTTAGGTATAACATTGATACCAAATATGGTTTGGGTGAATAAATATATAAAACTTAGATATCATGGTTTAAGTGCTTATCACTTTAAGCACAATGTTGCAGGCAATTAGCCGATTAAGGGTGCGGTTAGAAGTTACAATATAAGGAAGCATTAGAAGCTGGAAAGCTTACTGTGACTAACTGTGAATACTGTTTGTACTGTGCCTGTGATCCTGTCTGCTACTGTTTGCTGATTTACTGCGGAATTCAACTGTTCTACTGTTTGAGCGTCTTGCTGAATATCCAGCGTTTGTTTCTCTGGAGAGAGGCACCGGAGGAGGAGAAGATATCTTTATCGGCTGATAAAAATATTGTAAGGACTCTTAACTTGGACTGTAATAGTGAGTCTTACTGGATGGAAATATAGTGAATGACAAATGGACTGAATGACAATGCTTTAAACTCTAAATGGATTAAAAACTACTTAAACTACAAACTGTTTGTAGTTTGTTCAGTGTGTGTATACTCTGGGGCCTTTCCACTCTCGTTTGGCTGCCTGGCTTGACTACTGCTGCAATACTCTGCTAGGGGTTAATCCCCTAACACTAACAAGAACAATCAACCAATGGAAAAGCTTGCCTTCAAAAGTTGTGGATGCTCCATCACTGGAGGCTTTCAAAAAGAGACTCGACAACCATTTGTCTGAAATGGTATAGGGCCTCTTGCTCAAGCAAAGGGTTGGACTAGAAGACCTCTGAGGTCTCTTTCCAGTTCTATTGTTCTATGTAGGAGCACCTTATCAGCATTTATAAATATTCAGAGTATAATTCATTGCTGTGATTTTCCTACTTGTGTTTTTAGCTAATAGTTTTGGAATTGTGGAATTCAACTCTACAAGAGTACTGGTTTTCTTTTCTGATCCTAGATTTGGATATATATTTTTTCCTGATAATTATAGCTAGCAGAATTTATTTGATATCTTTCAGCTGATTTGGCAAGAAATGGGGAAAACGTCAATCAATCAATCAAAGAATCAAAACAAATCACATTGAATCGAAGACAATAATCTTTGTGTTTACTGGCTCACACCGTCAATCCAAAATACCACCATTTGCCAAGTTATAGTTAATGTTAGAAGAGCAGTTAATGTTAAAAAAGAAGATTTTGTCATCCTTTCTGATTTTTGCTGTATTATTTTTCATGAGAACTTTAATATGTCACAACTTCTGATATGGAGTTTGATTAAAAATGAGAACACCTAATGTATTTCTAGAAGCATAGATTTGAATGTTCAAGTAACCTACTTTGCTATTTATGAATTATTATACCAATTTTCATTAGTTGGAGAATGTATTTATTGCTCAAACTATTTGTTAAATCAAAAGTGGATGAATAATGAATGCCTTGTTATTTATTACAATGATTTTAAAATACATTTTTCCCCCTCTCCTGTTCTGATCAATGTAGTTCATGACGAAAATCAAAATGTTTCTTCCTGAAGTTCATTTAAAGTTTCATCTCCCTTAAGGAAAAGTTTTCTGCAAACAATGCTGAAGTCATTAAATACTTTTTCAACATCTATGTTTCTGTTCCTAGCTGGCTTCTCTCTTGAGCCAAATTCATGAAAAATTTTCACCAGGAGTTTGGTGTGGGTAAAAAGGATGACTAGTTATCATGGAGTATTGTGATGACATGTCTATGAATCTTGGTTTTATTTTCTTCTGTACTTTGTCTGCAGATCAGACATTTCATATCTTTCTTAGGCTGCCCGGTTGTCGACATTTTAATATAAAGGAAAAGCAATTGATTGCAGGAGAGGAAAGATGTCCTCACTAAAAATTATTCTACAATTTTAGGGAACCATAGAGACAACCTGGGAGACATAAGGGAAGGGATTGTTCGATGTTCCTAATGCTAATACTGGAGACATTACTCATATGCAGGAGTAAGGATGTTTATCTGCAAAATATTAGAACTGTGGAAGTCCATACTAATGACTCATGATAAACAAATAACAGGATAACAGAATTGGAAAGCCATCTAGTCCAAACCCTTGCTCATGTAGGAGACCTTATACCATTTCAGACATATGACTGTCCAATCTCTTCTTAAAAACTTCCAGTGTTGGAGCACCACAACTTCTGGAGGCAAGTGGTTCCACTGATCAATTGTTCTAACTGTCAGGAATTTCTCCTTGTTTCTAGGTTGTTTCTCTCCTTGATTAGTTTACATTCATTGCTTCTTGTCCTGCCTTCAGTTTCTTTGGAGAATAACTTGGTTCTCTCTTCTTTGTGGAAGCCCCTGAGATATTGGAACACTACTGTCATGTCACCCACTAGTCCTTCTTTTCATTAGACTAGACACCCCCAATTCCTGCAACTGTTTTTTTGAATGTTTTAGCCTCCAGTCCTCTAATCCTATTTGTTGCTGTTGTATGCACTCATTCTAGTCTCAACATCTTTTTTAAAAATTTCGTGGAAACCAAAACTGGATGCAATATTTCAAGTGTGGTCTTACACTCGGAACTATAAACTGATATTCACACTTCACGTGATCTTGATTCTATCCCTCTGTTAAATGAAACTTGTCTGTCTGGTACTGCCGTTTCAACTCAAGATTCCCAAACTGCTTAGAAGATGTCAGTGAGTAACCAGAGGCTGATAAACCAGCATTAAAGAGATTACAAACAGATGTTATTTATATTTCAACAAGGATGATTTCTTACAAAGGCAAAAGTGAATGCATGTGGTAGAAGAACAGGAAGGAGCATAATCAGCAGCTGAACGAAATTCTGGCTAATCAAGCAGTGATCAACAGTCCTTGCTTTAAATTCTGGTTTGTGGAGGGAAGGGGATTAATGATGGTTATGCAAATGTAAGGTTCATCACAATAGTCTCCTATTTTTTTAAAAAAGGAATCTGGAGATAATGGCTGTCTATAAAAGGCATATTCTATTTAGGAGAGCAATTACTCCTGATAGGAGACATTTTGCTGCCTGAGTTTGATCCATACATGACTCTCCCAAGGCAGGGAATGTATTAAAACCAGCATAATTATTTGGTCCTTGAAACACAACATTTTACAAAATTGTTCTCTTCTTTCCTTGTCAGTGGAAATCATAAATCTGAAAACTCTCCTTTCATTGCCTTCCCCCCGCACCCCCATCCTATCATTGTCTCAAAAGGATTAAGATTGACCCTCATTCAAATTCCTTAAATCCTTATGTATTTGTTCCCACGAGTCAGCTGTCACACTGGAGAGATTCCTATATTATAAAGACAAAGGTAAAGGTTCCCCTCGCACATATGTGCTAGTCATTTCTGGCTCTACGGGGTGGTATGTATCCATAATTATGTATATACTTATACCTATTATCTTGTAAGCGATTGACAAATCAAATAAATAAAATAAATAAAATAAAATAAGCAATATTCATTTGTGGGTAAGGTTGAGGAAGCCTACTATCTGATGGAAAGAGTGCAGATATAAATGCAATGGGATTAAAATACAGATGGACAAAAGCTGGCTACCTCAAAGGATTCTTCTACACTCAATTAGTAGATCAGTGTTTGTCAACCAGAGATCTCCAAACATTACTTCACTTCCAATTAGCTCTTGTTACTTAGATGTTGACCTCAGCTTACAAAGGACTGAGGCTAGTATTTTACAATTAGAGAGGTATTTTTCCCCTCAGCCTTTTGTATTTAGGATCCCAAGATTTTGGATTAAGTATTAAGATTTAAAAGGTCCTGAAATTGCTAAAAGGATTGGTCATGGAAGAAAAAAACCAAATTCAAAAATATTGGATTAACACCCAATATTGAATTGAAGCATGAGTGAAGTATTAGTACCATTTTATAAAAAGCTTAGTAAGACCGCACCTGGAATTCTGTTTCCAGTTTTGGTCAGCACACTGCAAAAAATGATGTTAAGACTTTGGGAAAAGTGCAGAGAAGAGCAACTAAGATTATTCAAAGCCTGGAGACTAAAACACATGAAGAACGGTTGAAGGAACTAGGTATGACTAGTCTAGAGAAAAGAAGGACATGACAGCAGCATTCCCAGGATCTGAGGTACTCTTACAAAGAAGAGGGGGTCAACTTATTTTCCAAAGAATCGGAAGAGATAAAAACTAATCAAAGACAGAAGCAACCTGGAATTAAGGAGAAACTTCCTAACAGTGAGAACAATTAACCAATGGAACAGCTTGTCTTCAGAAGTTGTGGGAGCTTCATCACTGGAGGTTTGTAAGAAGAGACTAGACAGCTGCTTATGTAAAATGGTATTGGGTCTCAAGCAGCAAGGAGTTGGACTAAAAGATGTCCAAGGTCCCTTCCATATCTATTCTGATTGATTGATAACATGTTGAGATCAGAGGTGGGTATTCAGTAGGTTCTGACCAGTTCTGGAGAACTGGTAGCAGAAATTTTGAGTAGTTTGGAGAACCGGCAAATACCATCTCTGACTAGCACCACCCCCATCTATTCTCTGCCTCCTGAGTCCCAGCTGATTGGGTGGGTCTTCTTTTGTTGCCCTGCACAGGAGTACAGAGCTGGAAAGCATGTTAGTGGGGTGGGAAGGGAATGGGGATTTTGGAGTATCCTTCCCCTGCCATGCTATGCCCACTAAGCCATGCTATGCCCACCAAGCCATGCCACGCCCACCAAGCCACACCCACAGAACTGATAGTAATTTTTTTTGAATCCCACTACTGGTTGCAATCCCTTAGGCTCATAGGTCTAATCTACAGTGTTGCTATCAGTATTTCCATCTTCCAACAATTGTCCCCAAAGACAGGATTCAATATTTAACCTACTTAATTCCAGTTTAAATCTTTAAGGTATGACAAAATGTGTAGCACCATTTCCAAGTGGCAACATGGAGTGGACCATACGTTACCTCCCCTTGCAGTCTGGGGGCAGTTAAAATAATTTGGCAGGCTCTGGTCAACTATTCTGCTAGCCTGTAGAAATTCTACAGAATGCAATAAATATCAGTGCCCAGATGAATTATTTATTTCCCTTGGGTTTGTTTGTGGCAGGTGACCTGTTACTGTGTATAATGAAGCAAAATGTAGAATGCAGTAACAGGTAAGGGGAAGACACTAGCAGAAGTAGGAATTTATCTCCCTCTCTGTGTGCTGTAGCACCTTACCTCTTATTGACTTTGTCTGTTATTGTTTATTTTATCGTGTGTTGTATTATTTTCTAGCCATTTTGTTTTGTAGGCTTTTTTAATTTGCTGGCCTTGGCAGAAATAAAGACTTTGTTCATTCAGGTAGCTTACTTGATTTAGTTATAGAGAAAAGGAAAGGGAGAGAGTATGTAATTTACAGGAAATTTATTGAAAAAAAGATTTACGTTGAAAATTATGGGGATTTTGTTACATCCTACACAGCTTGAGTAAAAGTGGGAATAGGACATAATGGTTAAGCTTGATTTTATTGGGCTAGGCAACAACAAAGAGAGGGAAAGGGAGAAAGCCTCTGGAAACCAGGGAAGGCAAAAACACCCCTCCACCACAGTGCAGGATGCCAACTAGGTCATGGCCATGCTCACCCAGCAACCAGGCAGAAAACCCTTTGCTAACATTTTTGAAGCCCACCCCTGACGCCAAGTGTCCTTCCTTAAAACTTTAAGGCAGACAGGAATTCAGGAAGATTTGGCAAAGGTCACACTTGGAATATTGCATTCAGTTTTGGTCACCACGATATAAAAGAAGATGTTGGGATTCTAGAAACAGTGCAGAGAAGAACAACAAAAATGATTAGGGGACTGAATACTAAAACCTATGACGAACAGTTGCAGGAATTGGGTATGTCTAGTCTAATGAAAAGAAGGACCAGGGGTGACATAATAGCAATCTTCCAATATTTGAGGGTCTGCCCCAAAGAAGAGGGAGTCAAGCTATTCTCCAGATCACCACAAGGCAGGAGAAGAAGCAAGGGATGGAAACTAATCAAGGAGAGAAGCAACCTGGAACTATGGAGAAATTTCCTGACAGAGAGGACAATTAATGAGAGGAATGGCTTCCCTTCAGAAGTTGTGGGGGCTCCAACATTGGAAGTTTTTAAAGAAGAGACTGGACACCCACTTGTCTGAAACATTATAGGATTTCCTGCCTGAGCAGGGGTTGGACTAGAAGACCTCCAAGGTCCCTTGAACTCTGTTATTCTGCTGTTTCAACTAATGTACAATGCATTCCATGGATACATCAAATCGCAAATAATAAATCACGGTGTGTCGAGTCCTTTCCTTCTGTGAAGATGCAACTACGAGACCTAGGCTGCAAAAAAACAGAAAGAAAGAAAGATGGTAGTCCTAAAATAGCTTCAGTTATTTCTTCAGTACACAGCAGAAATCCAAAAGAGAAAACCCTTACAAAACAAAAAAAGACCAAAAAAAAAAATATGTTTCTTATAATGCATTCTTCCATATTTGGTAATGTAAGGCTTCCCACAGTTAAGCAATATGTTTTTCATATAGTGCAATGGAAAACATATTTCCAACTTCTAACTTAAAAATATCAATACAATCATTCAATTTATATGTACAGATAGAGATACCATTATAACTTTGTGCTCCTGTCTTTTATGTAGGGCAGTGGTGGCTAACCTTTTGGGGATCCTGTGCCAAAAATTATGCATGTGCTTGCATGCTCTTGCTTGCGTGCCAGCATGCCAGCACCCAGAAGGCAATGTGTGCCCCTATGCATGCACATGCAATCCCCGACCACCCACCCCCGCTGTCCCTTTACCTGCACTGTGCCTCACAGCTGATTTTCAGCAGGTTTGAGGCCTTTTTCAGCCTCCCAAAGGCTTGAGGAAGGCTTCTGCAGGCTTCTGCAAGCTTTGAAGGCCAAAAACCAGCCCCATTTTGTCACTTCCTATTTTTCCAAAAATACCGGAGGTGAGGAAACGGGGCTAGTTTTCGGCCTGCAAAGCTTGCAGAAGCCTGCAGAAGCCTTCCTCAAGCCTTTGGGAGGCCGAAAAAGGCTTCAAACTGGCTGAAAGTCAGCTGTGAGGCATGCACATATGCAGTGAGATAATTTGCCTGCAGCTCGCGTGCCAGCACAAATGGTGCCATAGGTTCGCCATCACGGCTGTAGAGTATTAAAATTGATTGTATACTAATCTGCTAAAATTAGGGTTTTTTTAAAAAATAATTCACAGCCATGGTACCAATTCAGTATTTCCAGAGAAGCCAACAACCAATTTACACAAAAATAAAAATAAATCTTACTGATATCAAAAGACTCTCTTTCAAATGTTTGTGGAACTACAGCCTAAGCAGCTTGGAATATTTCCAACCCTGTGGCCCAAACATCATGTTTCTTTAAAGTAGATTTACACATAAATGCCATCTACTTTGTCTGTGTTAATGCTTGATCCCTAGATATCCCAACAGATATTAGATGGCTGCTTGGGTTTTCTTTTTCTGTCAGCCTCTCTAAACTTTCATGCACACTAATGCACACTAATAATGCACACTAATAATAAATGATATATTCTAGGACTTATGGACTTCGTGTTTTCACAGCAGCAATTACATCCTTTTTCCCGAGGACTGGTTAGAAATCTGATATCAACAATACCTAACTGAGCCAGTTCAGTCTAAGAGTTGAGGCACTTCCTTTGCCTTCTGATCACCATATCTTCACACAAATCACACAAACTAAGAATTCCTTCCTTTATTATTCTCTTTTGAAGCCTTCCTATAGGGATGCGGTGGCTCAGTAGCTAAAATGCTGAGTTTGTTGATCAGAAAGGTTGGCAGTTCAGTGGTTTGAATCCCTAGCACTGCATAATGGAGTGAGTTCCCGTTACTTGTCCCAGCTTCTACCAACCTAGCAGTTCGAAAGCATGTAAAAAATGCAAGTGGAAAAATAGGGACCACTTTGATGGGAAGGTAACAGCGTTCCATGCACCTTCAGTGTTTAGTCATGCCGGCCACATGACCACAGAGATGTCTTCGGACAGCACTGGCGCTTCGGCTTTATAATGGAGATGAACACTGCCCCCTAGAGCCAGAAATGACTAGCACATACTGTATATGTGAAGGGAATCTTTACCTTTTTAGTCTTCCTTCCTTCCTTCCTTCCTTCCTTCCTTCCTTCCTTCCTTCCTTCATCCCTTCATCCCTTCCTTCCTTGTTTTCCAATAAAAAACTGAAATGTTAGAGCCCCAATTAATGTTGGTTTGCAGAAAATTATATCCATTCCTATGTTTTTTTCTTTTAAAAAAAACCTGGCAAATTTAATTGTGGTGTCATGATAAATAATTGTCCCTTAATTACATGGACTACATAATTGGTGTGATTAATGTCAAAACATTTTGGCTTTTTTTTTTTTCAGTTTAATAACAAACTTCTGATATAACCTTGAAAATCCCTGTGTAAAAATGATAAATAAACATCATCAGCATAGATTTTTAGGAATGTATAGTAGGAAGCAGAGAAGAACACACTTCCCAGACCTAAAAACAAAATAGGATCTATCTATCTATCTATCTATCTATCTATCTATCTATCTATCTATCTATCTATCTATCTATCTATCTATCTTCCCTATCATCTATCTATCTATCTATCTATCTATCTATCTATCTATCTATCTATCTATCTATCATCTATCTATCATCTATCTCATCAACTGTATCCATCTACTGGCCATCCATCCATCCATCCATCCATCCATCCATCCATCCACCCATCCATCCATTATTTGTCCTCTGTCATCTTTCATTTATCATCTCTCTTCTCTATCTCTACCTCATCTCTCTCATCTCTCTCTCATCTCTTTTCTCTCCCTCCCCCCTCCCCCTCTCCCTCCCCCCCAATAATCAGGAGTTGATAGAAAAGTAGAGCTCAAACAAATTCATCAAATAATACTACAAAAAGATCCTCGTGTATATATTCGGTGCCCTATGAATCTTCTATGGCCCAAGACAAATTTATTTTGATTTTTTAACCTTTCGTCTGGGCAGTTCTCTTACCAGTATGAGGAAAATGTGCACCTCCCCGTGATGCCATCTTGTCCATAAATAGAGAAAATGTGGAATATCCTCACCTCACTTGTCTTTTTAGAGGCCATCTGAGAGAGATGGAAAGTCTTCAGCAGCTCCTATGACTGATAGGCTCAGATTTTCAATATGAGAATGAAATCTAGAGAAAAATATTAGACATATCTTATGTACAATGAGTAGTGACAGCTACTCTCAAAATTTTCATCTATTTCTGAGATGAAAGAGGAACATGGTAGGAAGCATTTCTCCCCCCCAAAATTAGGTATCAGTGTTTGAATTCTCATCCCATCTCTAAATCCCACTCATTAAATCTTATTCCGTTTCACCATGCCATAGGCTATTCTCCCACTAAGAACTGAATGTGTATTGTATTGTATTGTATTGTATTGTATTGTTATATTATATTGTTATTATATATTATATTATATTATATTATATTATATTATATTGTATTGTATTGTATTGTATTGTATTGTATTGTATTGTATTGTATTGTATTGTATTGTATTGTATTGTATTGTATTTATATTATTATATTATATTGTTATTATATATTGTATTGTATTGTATTGTATTGTATTGTATTGTATTGTATTGTATTGTATTATATATTGTAAACACAGTTACACCGTGATTTTTTTTTAATGTTAGAAATATTGCTTTCTCCAGATTGAGTTCACATTAGGCAAATGTTGCCTAAAGCAATTAAACAATTTTCACAAATTTTCATCTTCATTGATGAAAAATCTACTCCTAAGTAGACATGCAAAATATTCTTGTGATACTACTGATCTCTGAGTATTTTTGAGGAAGTATAATATAGTTGTGAGGTAGTCTCCCACCCCCATGAGAAGTGAAGTTGCTTTTTCACTGAGTAATCTGTGATTGATGACCTAATTTCCTGGATGCTGGCAAACCTTAAACCAAGAATTAATAAACCTTTATGCATAGTATCTATACAGCCATATATTGGTAGTGCCTAACTGTCTACCTCTCTTTCTCTCTCTCTCCACCCATCTATTGATGTGTTAAAAGGGAGAGAGAGAGAGAGAGAGAGAGAGAGAGAGAGAGAGCACTTAGGCTTACATATGGATCACAGTGCTTTAAGGCCCTCTCTAAGCAATTTACATTGTCAGCAATACTGTATTCTAATCACTGAGCCACCGTGGCTCATAAATAGAGTCATCTATGTATAAGTTGGGCAGGTCTGTCTGTCTGCCTGCCTGCCTGCCCGCCCATCCATCCATCCATCCATCCATCCATCCATCCATCCATCCATCCATCCATCCATCCATCCATCCATCCATCCATCCATCCATCTATCTATCTATCTATCTATCTATCTATCTATCTATCTATCTATCTATCTTTCTATCTTTCTATCTTTCTATCTTTCTATCTTTCTATCTTTCTATCTTTCTATCTCTATCTCCAGGCTTTTTAACAGATAGATGGATGGATGGATGGATGGATGGATGGATGAATGGATGGATGGATGGATGGATGGATGGATGGACAGATAGATAGATAGATAGATAGATAGATAGATAGACAGACAGACAGACAGACAGATAGCAACCCTCCACTTGCTCAAGGAAGAAGGTCCATAGATTTGCAGAGCTTGAATTCCAGCTGTCATAGGACCTAATTATGCTAAACTTTGCAATCTCTTCTTGGACCCATCCTCTTCCAGCAATCCCAGAGGTCTCCAAACTTGGCAGCATAGCTGGCTGGAGAATTCTGGAAATTGAAGTCCACAAGTCTTAAAATTGTCAAGCTTAGAGATTTCTGAGCTATCCCCTGTATATGTCTTAAATGCAATCAAAATCTACATAGGCTGATTACAGGGCGGATTCCTTCATCTGAACTTAGCCATCTAGTACAGTAACCCGCTTTTGAATAGAATGTCTCTTGATCAAACGGCTAGTTGGCAAAGAACAAGGTCAACTTTCCAAGAAATAAAATAGATGTAATGGATTCATATAAAGAAAATTAAAAAAAAAGTTTTCAGGCTTTCAAAGAGTATGACGTAATAAGACCAAGATTTAGAGCAACCACAGAGTTCTTCAGATACACACATTTTGCAAATAAGATTAGTGTGGTCGCTGCTGTGGTTTCACTAAGTTGCTAGGCAACATTCAAGCTGTACTTAATGTCTCCACCTTAGAGGACCTTTGCTTTCTATGTTTTAAGCCTCCAAGGAAAATTGAATCTTGGCTTTCCCAAAATCACTCAATGGAGTTGTAAATGAATTGAGGGTTCCTTGGTGCTCTCTGAGCTTGATTGTTTTCTTGCAGGTGTTTGATTACCTGAACTAAGTAACATCGTTACTAGCACTGATGATGTTACCCAGTTTTGGTAATGAAAAGTCTGCAAGAAAACAACCAAGTTCAGAGACTCACAGTCCTCCTCCTCCTCCTCCTCCTCCTCCTCCTCCCCTCCATTCCCTTCCAGCACTGATGATGTTACCTAGTTGGGTCATGAAAAGTCTGCAACAATG
Organism: Notechis scutatus; assembly: GCF_049901735.1. NCBI lineage: Eukaryota > Metazoa > Chordata > Lepidosauria > Squamata > Elapidae > Notechis > Notechis scutatus. Next base: position 55,928,645 of record NC_142012.1, read on the forward strand.
AAGATTAGAGAACACAAGAGCCCCACAATCATTTCATTCTTCTTCCTCCTCCTCCTCCTCCTCCTCCTCCTCCTCCTCCTCCTCCTCCTCCTTCCTCCTCCTCCTCCTCCTTCCTCCTTCCTCCTTCCTCCTTCCTCCTCCCTCCTTCCTACCACTTATAATGTTACCTATATTTGGTAGTGAAAAGTCTGCAAGAAAACAACCAAACTCAGAGAGCACCGAGGACCCCTCGTTTCAGTCTTGAGCTACAAATATTCTTCTTCATTGGTACTGTAAATGAATCATTGGGTTATGGTACCTTTGCTCTCTTCTTCCAAAGCTGACTTTATAACCCTGTTTACCAACCTACGATTCAATTCCAAATCCCACCCCCTCAAAAAGAGCACTCTTTCCAATCAGTAGAGCTAGAGTTAACTATCGGAAATAACAAACTGTGTGGGAGCAATCAAACATTAGGTAGTTGGACATTTGTGCTTATTACCAACAGGACAGTGAATTAATAGAACCTTTCTTTGCAATAGAAACATTCATTTTTCCTCACCTCAGATCAAACCAAGGAACCCAGAAATCTCATATTTTTGTCCCTGACTGCAAATCAAAATGATACACCCAAAGAAAGATAGGGTTCCACTCCATTTCTCAATATATTTGAGGAGGGAATTACTCCTCACAAAAAAAACATTTGCCACACCTCTGCCTGAAATTACACTATATAGACTATTCCTTTCTTTCCCAGCTGGGTTTGCTTCAGAAAGAAGACGTTCTACATTTACATTCCTAGATGAAATAGCAGAAAATGTCCATATTTTTCCACTTACAACTCACTTTCTAATAAAAAAAAATATTTAAGAAAGAAATATTAATGAAACCTGTATTGGCCAATTTCTACTGCTGTGGTCATGCTGCTTTCTTACCAACCACTGGTCACTTCCCTCTATGAATTTTTATGTCAGCCTTTAGGAGAGAATTGACATTTATTTTGTTTTATTTTATTTGTGAAGAGCTTACAATATAACAGAAAGAAAAACAAACATAAGTTTAAATACAAGAAATAGGAACTAATAATTGGGGACAACAGGACAGGGACGGTAGGCACGATTGTGTGCTTATGCACGCCCCTTACAGACCTCTTAGGAACGGGGTGAGGTCGATAGAGGTTAGTTTGAGGGTAAAGGAGTGGGGGTTTGAGCAGGTGACAACAGAGTCAGGTAGTGAGTTCCAGACATTGACCACTCTGTTGCAGAAATCGTACTTCCTGCAATCAAGCTTGGAGTGGTTTACATTTAGGTTATATCTGATGTGTGCTCTTGTGTTGTTGTTGTTAAAACTGAAATATTCATTAACTGGTAAGACATTGTAACGTATGATTTTATGTACTATGCTTAAGTCTAATCTTAGATGGCGTAGTTCAAGGGTATCTAAACCTAGAATCTCAGGTCTGGTGCTGTAGGGTATTCTGTTGCGAACAGAGGAATGTAGTACTCTTCTGGTAAAATACTTGTGGACTCGCTCAATTGTATTTATGTCTGATATACAATGTGGTTTCCAGACAGCAGAGCTGAATTCAAGTATTGGTCTAGCAAAGGTTTTGAATCCTTAGTTTGCAAATCAGTCTTACCAGAGGAGAAGCTTTGCAAAATTAAATTTACAACTTTCAAAAGTCTTTTTGGCAATACTGTTGCAGTGAGTTTTGACACTTAGATCATTCGATATCAGAACTCCAAGGTCTTTGACAAACAGAGGGTCATCAACAAGGTCATGTCTGCCTACCAGTGTGTAGATTTTTACCAACATCACCTTCACAAAGCCAGATCAGCGTTTGGGAAATTTCTTGAACTGTGAATCACTTAGAGAATAAAGAAGAATAAAATCAGAAATTAACTACCCATCTACTTTTTCCAAGCAGCTCTCTTTTTTCTTCTCTCTTTCTCCTTTAACTTGTGTAAATAACAATACTTCAATATTAAGTATAAAGCTCAAAGAATGAATCCTTTGTCATACTATAAATTAACATCCTGCAACTGTTTATCAATGTCCTTCTCAGCACTAATTGTACAATGTAAGCAACCTTATCTTCATTAACATTTTAGAAATCGTATTTAACATTGATGTGAACTTTCCCTCCCCCCCTCATCTTTAAAAGTATAATTTGTCTAAATGGTCATGGTGTTAACATTTTCAAGGTTCTGTTGCATAAATATGGTTCTACGTAGTTATTATCTGTATTCTGTAATAAATTATTCACATTTCATAATACAATAAACAATTAACTTGAAGGTGAAAAAAAAAACAAGCATACAAAAAAGAGGGAGGTTTTTATTCAAAGCTTTAGTTCTCCTTTGAAATAATATCTACAGGATGTAAATGAATGGATCAGAACTAATTTGTACCGTCATTTCCCAGTAATCATACTGAAAGAATTCTGCCTGTGTAAATAAATGAATGTATTGTTGTAACATCAGGTCATAACATAATAGGGCCCATATAAATGCAACAAATGATATAATAAACTAATAAGACCATAAAATAAATTAATAAAAGAGTATTGGACTTATACAGGTTAGGGAATTAAAGCCTAAGTTACAACTAAGAATTTAAATATTTCTTTCCAAGTTTGAATGACTACGGGGCAAAAGTAGCAGCTTTATTTAATTCAATTTTTCAAGGTTGCAGTCCTTGAGCCATCTATACAAATTAGGAGAAAACTTGCTCAAAAACAGTAACCATGAGAGGGACCTTGGTGTTGTTGTGAACAAATAATTAAATATGAGCTGGCAGTGTGGTGCGTCAGCCAAGAAAGCTAATAGAATCCTTAGTTGTATAAACTGAGGCATAGAATCAAAATCACATAACGTGTTAGTACCATTTTATAAATCCTTAATAAGACCACACCTGGAATACTGCATCCAGTTTTGGTCACCAAATTACAAAAGGTATGTTGAGACTTTGGAAAAAGTCTCAGAGGAGAGCAACTAAGATGAGTAAAGGCCTGGAGATTAAAACACATGAAGAATGGTTGCAGCAACTGGGTATGGCTAGTCTAGAGAAAAAAAGGACCAGGTGACATAATAGTAATACTTCAGTAGTTGAGGGGGTGTCACAAAGAAGAGGGGGTCAAATGGACCACCCCTTTTCCAACTGCTATCACCTCTGTCTACATTCTGACATTGGTAAATTGAGTGCCCCAAAACTGGGATAGATAAAGTTTTCAACTCTGCCCTTCAAGTCTAATCTTCCCTAAGCAAAAATGCCATGATAACAAACGCAGATGTTAATAAGAATAATAAAAAAACAGTAACTGTCAAAGTATGCATAACGTTAACACTAAATAAAGCATCTGTTCAGGATGACATACATATGTGAGGAGCACGATGGTTATAAAAATACATCTCCACTCGTGCATAATACAGTGGGAAAATTATAGCAACACTAATAGGAGTGGCAACCTGTGGTTTAATTTTGGAATGAGGTGAAATAAAATTATATTAAATCTTCTATCTATGTTATTTATACTATCTATCCTATCCTATCTATCCTATCCTATCCTATCCCATCTATCTTATCCTAGCTATCCTATCTATTCACCCATCTATCATCTATCTATCTATCTATCCTATCTATCCGATCCGATCCGATCCTATCCTATCTTATCCTAATCTATCCATCCATCCACCCACCCACCCACCCACCCATCCATCCATCCATCCATCCATCTATCTATCTATCTATCTATCTATCTATCTATCTATCTATCTATCTATCTATCTATCCTAACCTATCCTATCCTATCCTATCCTATCCTATCCATCCATTATCCATATCATCTATCTATCTATCTATCTATCTATCTATCTATCTATCTATCTATCTATCATCTATCTATCTATCTATCCTATCATCTATCTATCTATCTATCTATCTATCTATCTATCTATCTATCTATCTATCTATCCTATCCTATCCTATCCTATCCTATCCATCCATCCATCATCCATATCATCTATCTATCTATCTATCTATCTATCTATCTATCTATCATCCATCCATCATCTATCTATCTATCTATCTATCTATCTATCTATCTATCTATCTCTGTCATCCATCCATCATCTATCTATCTATCATCTATCTATCTATCTATCTATCTATCTATCTATCTATCTATCTTATCCTATCCTATCCTATCCTATCCATCCATCCATCCATCCATCCATCACCCATATCATCTATCTATCTATCTATCTATCTATCTATCTATCTATCTATCTATCTATCTATCTATCTATCTATCTATCTATCTATCTATCTATCTATAGAGGTGGAGCCTGGGCCATCAGCCCTCAGATGGAGAGTCAACAGCCCCCAGGTCTGGAGGTGGCTGATGAGGAAGAAGAGGAGCACTGGGTCCAGTGCTTGATGCACAGATGCATAGAAGGCAGAGGAGAGGAGAGCAGTGGAAATCTATGGGCTGATCCTTGGGAAAGAAGAGCCACCGCTGCTAGCAAAGCCCCACCCTAGCTCTGGGAATAAAAAGCAGGGGGCGGAGATGAATATTCTATACAACTATTCATCTCCCTGCTTGGCAGACTTGCTAGCCTGCGATGAGAGAGGAACTTTTTGCCAGAGCTGCTGGGGCTCCTAATAAAGGAATCTTTGAGTTAACTTTGTCATATTTGGGGAGCAGAGTCAGAACAACCTATAGAGGTGAGGATGAGCATGCTACCACTTCCAACACTCATGAGTTTATTGAAGCTTGGCACTCCACAAGCAATTCCATCAAGGAGACACATTGACCTACAGCCACCCAAAGAATCCCTGAGAATTCATATCAACTGCACAGCCAACAAAAAAAAAAAAAAGCACATCCCCCCCCACCCCCCCCACCCCCCCCCCAAAACTAGTGATGGCACTGATCCTCACTCAACCCACACATTCCCCCAACCAGCAATTCACCCCCCAATGAACCTGACGTGACCTCCCCATCACAAAACTATTCACAAGGTCCTCACCTGATGTGACCCACACCAGAACCATCGCAAGACTCATCACAAGACCCTAACATGATGTGACCCTGTTGTGGTTCGCTAGCAGCAGTTCAGATGGCTGAGGACTTGGAGAGCAAGGACTCACATGAAGGGCCTGTGTGTGGTGCAGGAATGGGGCCAGGACTATCAGGGAGTGGAATGTGGCCTTTGGAGATTATAGCAGTGATGAAGAGGACCCCGGGGAGCCTGTGCCCAGGGCGTGTGCACGCAGGGCTGCTCGAAGGAAAGAGCAGTTGCAGCACCACGGGCGACTCGGGAGTAAGGCTGCAAGGTAATGGCCCCTCCCTTAAGGGATAAAAGCCAGCCTGACAGACTGTAGTTCTTTGCAGGAACCAAATAATTTTTTACACTCAAGCCTTGTGGACGTTGGGACTCTCTTAGTTTGTGTTTGGAGACTCTTTGTGTTTGAAATATTTCTTGCAACTTTATCTAGTGTTCTTGGCAGCCTTGCACAACCTTGACAAGGCTTGTTCTTATCAGACACAATTAGTTTGAAACAGCCTTTTAACCAGGAAGGAACAAAATTCGTAAAGAATCATTTTGCTGTTACCTCAGTTTTGTGTTTGTTTCCTTGGAACAAGGTTTGGGTCAGAACACTCTCATCAAAAGACCTCCTGAACACACAAAGCCCTTTTAAGAACATTGACATCACCTTAATTCCACCGAAGATGTTACACATATACATACACATACACGCAAATATAAATAAAATTACCTTCTAACCCTTATGGGTGGTATGCGTCTTCCTCAGTCTCAGGCCTTGGGGTGTGAAGGATGTGTGCAGGATGCTGTATTTACAGTAGGCGATTTTATGGCTGGTTATTTTGCAGCAATAAATATTCTGAATAGTTCTGTAAGTGGTTAAAATGGCTAGGAATGTGAATTTCTCTTTCTGTATATGCACACGTTTATATGTGTACACAGAACTATGCTTACTTGTGTAGATGTATTAAATTAGACAGAAGAAAGAGAGAATAAAATATTGAATTATGGGCTCAGAAGGGACCCTTAGGGCTTCAAGATCACTCCTTGATCTCTACATCTTCTTCTATATATATATAGAAGCGAAATACTACTCACATATCATCACAAAATTTCCAGAACCGTAAAGCCTACAAACTTGAAATTTGGCATGTATGTTCCTCTTGGCTTCTAGGTGCTCACTTAGAAAGGATTTTTTGAAATGACCATCAGAGCATTAGTATCTCCTGTATTATTATTAACACGCTCTGATGCTAAGGAGTTCTACTTCCCCTCCCCACCTGAAAAAGAAATCTGTTCCAAATGCAAAACACAAGCAGAGGAGTTTCATTTTCAGTATTAGTTTCACAGCACCAGCAGCTTTAGTACAGAACAGTTGAGCTGAGCCACGCTCAGACTCCTTGCTGTCTCCTTCTTGCTCACACAGCAAATGCTGTTTCAGTTTCCAAACAGCCCTCAACTCTCTCACACACTGACAGGACGCTAGCCAGATGAATACTGATGGATGCTGGTAGGAAGAAGCAGAATTTCCCCCCCTTATTTTCCTCCCCCAAAACTAAGCCCGACCACATAGTTTCGTAGTGAAGCATGGGTATTGAGCTAGTTGATAATATTCACTCAGTCAAACGTAAATTCATTTATACTATAAACTCACTCGCCAAAACCAACACCAACCATAAGAACCTCCGTTGCCGCCCTGACCTAACCATACAGCAACGTGCCCGCTCCCGTGTACTCCGCATTGAACTCAAAAACCGCCTAGACAATGGAGAGAAGGACCTGTACATTGACTACCATGCTGACTGTATCAAAAGTAAGCCATGCAACCCAATACTCAGCTTTTACCCTCAACCACAACCCTACCTCAACCGATCCACCATCACCCAAGACTAGGCACGCACGCCCCAACTACCTCAATTCCAACTACTGCCGGCCTTAAATGCAAACTACTCAATGCAAGAAGCCTCGTGAATAAAATACCTGAATTTCTCATCCTCCTAAATATGGCTAACTTTGACATTATATTTGTCTGTGAAACATGGCTCAATGCATCTCTCCCGACTCCATTACCACAGTAAGAGACTATCATGTTTACCGATCAGATCGTGAAAATCGTCGAGGAGGTGGTGTTGCTATCTTCTATAAAAATCCTTACATCTAAAAAATATCCAAGTTACCCAGGAGCTTGCTCTTCCTGAGACCATCATCTGTGAACTATCCTTAAATATCACAATTCGATTCTTACTATGTTACAGAGCACCTGATTATGACATCGAACATGTAAACAAGCTAAATACATTAGTAACATGGGCTGCATCCTGCCCATACCCTTTTATCTTTCTTGGTGATTTCAATCTACCTCATATTGACTGGACCCTAAATGATTGTACAACTTAAATCATACACACAACCTTCTACGATGCTATTACAAATCTGGGACTGGAACAACTAGTAACCAACAACACTAGACTAAACAACTGCCTCGATCTCATCTTCTGCAATAGTGTGAATTTAATTTACGGAATACAAACTAAAGAACCCTTTTCCAGTAGTGACCACAATATGATTGACTTTTGTCTCAACATACGTCCACACAAAAATCACCACAATGATGTAATCCCCAATTGTAACTTCAAAAAGGCAACTATGATCTTATAGACAACGATCTCTCATCCCTTGATTGGCAATCTCTATTCACTGGATGCAATACTGTTGAAGACCATTACAACATATTTTTACTTGAAGTCAAAAGAGTCATCAAACTATATGTACCAACAACAACTCCCAAAACAAAACAAAAAAGCAGATTACCCATAACAATAAAGAAACTTCAATCCAAAAAGAGATCACTCTGGCAGAAAAACAAATCTGGTCACGTTGCCAATTTCAAAAACCGATACAAAAATTTATGCCACCAGATAAAGACCGAATGCACCAATTATCACATTAAACAAGAGGAAAACCTTCTAAGCACCAATTCCACCCGTGCTTTTTACAATTTTGTAAACAACAAACTAAAAGACTCAAGGTCCATCCCTCCCTTGATAGGACCTGATGGTAAAGACTGCAACGACGACACCATTAAAGCCAACATCTTTAACACATTCTTCGGCTCAGTATTTGTAAACAGCAATGGATCATGCCCAGTATTTCCTAGCCGTACCACAGATAACAACAATGATCTAATACATATCGATTTCACAGAAGACAATGTTGAAAAAGCACTACGCAACCTAAAACCATCTCTATCTATTGGACCGGATGGAATATGTGCCTACTTCTTAAGAAAGCTATCCACTGCCATAGCCAAACCTCTAAGCATAATCTTTGAAAAATCTTTCAGGACCAGCTCCTTGCCTAACCTATGGTCACAAGCCACAGTCATCCCCATCTTCAAAAAGGGAGACCCAAGCCTAGTTGAAAATTACAGGCCAATCTCCTTATGCTGCGTCACCTGTAAAGTCATGGAATCAATTATTAACCAATCCATCATCCTTCACTTAGAGACAAATAACCTACTCTCCAATAAACAATTTGGTTTCAGAAAAAAACTATCCTGTAATCTGCAACTCTTATACTGCAAAAACATATGGACGACACAACTCGACCAGGGCAAAGCAATAGACGCAATCTACATAGACTTCTGTAAAGCCTTTGATTCAGTGGTACACGACAAACTACTCCTAAAAAACAACCTGCTCCTTACAGAAATCTGATGAAAGCATCCATTGAGATGTCTACCTTTTCTGCCACTTAAGTAGATATTAACTTAGAAACTGCCTTCTTGTAAGATAAATCTAACATTCTGTATCCTGCCCTTTTTTATTGATACAATGCAGAAGTGGTCTTTTATGGCACTCTTTCAGTATATCAAGAGTATATTTTTCTCTTTCTCAGATTCTCCCCACCCCCACCCAACTTTCTCAAAGCTAAACATCCTGAGATTCTTCAATCTCTCTTTGCAGAACTTGATAAACAGGTGTCTTCGCTACCTTCCTCTAAATCGTTTTTGAGCTAGGATTAGGGTTAGAGCTGGAACCAGGTTTGCACTGTTTTGTGTGATGCCCCACTGGGCATTTGAAAAAGGATTAGTCTTATTTTGTGCAGCTAAGCCACACTAAGTTTCTTTAGCCTTTACTAGTCAACCTAAATTCCCTTCATTGTTTATTTTTGCATTCACTGCAGTTTGTCCGAATTATTCTTTTTTTCCCCATTAATGTTTTTTTATAAAGAGAGATAAAAACTTAATAGAAACCAACATTAAGTAGGCAAAAGGAAGCATTCAAAAGAAAAAGCTGAAAATGCAAAAAAGGAAGAAAAGGAAAGATAGAAAAGAAAGAAATAAAAGATACAAAGAAGAGACTTCCAATATAATTTACACC
>NC_142012.1:56855553-56945553 GCF_049901735.1 Notechis scutatus
CATTTATGTATACATTAAAATCACTCAGCTCATTTTCTCTATCAGACACAATCATCTTGACCATTGACCCATTATTTTTCAGATGCATAGAACTTATTACATAGTATATGTAACATTCCCTGCAGCTCATTGAGTTCCTCAGCCAACAAAAATGTCATTGCTTGCATTAAAGGCACACACTGTCCACATTCCACCCCCCAAAAAAATACACCTCTAACATCACCACAAACCTCTCTTCTTCACTTCTCATGAATTCATTAAACAGCTGAGGGACCATCATGTATTATTGTCCTATTCTTTGTTGAACCTTCATTTGACTTCCATCACATATTATTTTTACTGCATTCAGCAACCAATATCCAACTCTGTGTTTCTTCTTGGTCATTTCTAACAAGCTAATCTCCCTTGGACTGTACATTTACTCTTGCTATTTTCCCCTTTGTACACGGGAACAATAATCTTCTTCCAACTATCTCCACATGCAAATGAAACTAAATTAAGCTATTCAGATGTCACAGTTCAGAGCCAAATTGCACTCATTCTCTAGCATCTCCACTTATGTTATCTATGTGTATGCCAACTATGTCTACATTACATTACAATATTGGAGGGGCTGCCACAAAGAAGAGGGGGTCAACCTATTCTCCAAAGCACCAGTAGGCAAGACAAGAAACAATGGATGGAAACTAATCAAGGAGAGAAGCAACCTAGAGCTAAGGAGAAACTTTCTAACAGTGAGAACAATCAACTAGTGGAACAGTTTGCCTTCACAAGTTGTGGGTCCTCCATCATTGGAGGCATCTAAGAAGAGTCTGGACAGCCACTTGTCTGAAATGGTAAAGGATCTCTTGCTAGTGCAGGGGGTTGGATTAGAAGACCTCCAAGGTCCCTTCAAACTCTATTATTCTGTAAGTTTACAATTTTTTTTAATATTTTCACTGTATATGTGACTTTATTTTTAATCAAGCTGAAATAGGGCAGTAATGTCTGGCCATAAGCCATCCACTTAATTTTCTGGTTTAAGCCAAATTATTTTTCTTTCTTTATTCACTGATCCTTTCAAGGTCATTGCTCTTATCTGGGTTAACTGAACCCCACCACCCCAAAACCCAGACAAAAGTGTACATCTCCATTTGATGACTGAAGCAGATCACTAGTTTCTAATGAGGGATGAATTCAGCATTGACTCAGCTATATTTCTCTGGAGATTTTCAAGTTAGGGGAGGGGGAAAAAAGCATACCATTTATTCAGTTATTATTCTTTAGCCTTCCTTTATTATTCATTAGCACATGTGAGCAAAATGAAATGAAAAATAATCCATTCTCCAATTACCTGAAAGGAAAACTAAAGCATTTTTCCCTCTGCTTCAATAATTTATTTTAAAGTATGAGTGATTTGTTATAATATAACTTTCTTTGGGGTCACCTTAACTTCAACTTTACCTTCCTTTGGGGCAAATATAGAACATAGAATCAAAGGGCCGAAACTGATTCCAGAGATCTTCTAGTCTAGGAGGGGTCAAATTCAAGGGCTGGGGCCGGATCCAGCCCACGGGGTATTTAGATTTGGCCTGCGGAGCCGCCCTGGAAATAGCGAAGGACTGGCCTGCAGTCTGGACCTGCCAGAGAAAATGGAGCTTGTTTTTGCTGGCAGAGGGTTGCAGGAGGCTATTGCAGCTTCAAATGGAGCTCAGGAGGGCCACGGGCAGCCCTCCCGAGCTCCGTTTCCACTGGCAGAAGGTTGAAGGAAGCTGTCGCAGCTGGAAAAGGAGCTCGGGAGCCCATTTTTGCTGGCAGAGTGCCCGGGCCACCACAGGCACCCCCAAAACGAGTGATGTCAAGCTGGCGACACCCACAAGGTCAAACACAACCCTGATGTGGCCCTCAATGAAATTGAGTTTGACACCCCTGTTCTAGTCCAAATCTTGATCAAGCAGGAGACCCTGTACCATCTCTGTCAAATGTTGTCCAGTCTATCTTTGAAAACATGCCGTGATGGAACACCCACAACTCCCAGAGGCAAGCTATTCCGTTGATTAATTGTTCTTACTGTCAGAAAAATTCTCCTCACTCCTAGGTTGGATCTCTCTTTAACAAGCTTCCATCCATTACTTCTTGTCCTGCCCTCTGGTGCTTTGGGGAATAAGTCAATCCCTCGTTGTCTGTGACAGCCCCTTAGGTACTAGAAGGCAGTTATCATGTCTTCTCATCTCTTCAATCTCTTTGATAGGCTCCCTCAACCTTTCATCATATGATTTATGCTAGCTGTTATGGATATACTTCAGCATTAACCCCCGAATTGCTAAAAATTAAACATTTGGATATATGTCCCAAAGCTGTTTTTTTTCAAGAGGCTACTGAACTTTCTTCTTTTTCTTTGGAGACATTTCACTTCTCACCCAAGTAGCTTCTTCAGCTCTGTAGTGTATAGCTAAATATCTATGGAGATTCTCAACCATCCAGGTCATGATTGTCCCAAATGTGCTTTTTCAAGGGGCCACTGGACTTTTTTGTTTTTCTTTGGAGATGTTTTGCTTCTCCTCCAAATAATCTTCTTCAGCTTTTGGATATTTATTTATCGGTTCAATTTCTATGGCTATCCATCTCAGTCAATGACTATTTATTTACCTTTATTGCTCTGGAGATAGATATAAATGACCAAGGCCAAATTAGATGTGATGAGTCTCATTGACTTTGTCTGCATTGTGTTGGTTCCATCTGGTAAACATCTCCTATGGCCGTGATGGCGAGCCGCAGGCAAACTTACCTTACTGCGCACGCACATGCCTCACAGCTGGTTTTTGGCTGGTTTGAGGCCTTTTTCGGCCTCCCAAAGGCTGGAAAAAAGCCTGAGAGGCTGAAAAAGGCCTCAAACCAGCCAAAAATCAGCCATGAGGCCTGGTTTGAGGCCTTTTTCAGCCTCCCAGAGGTAGGATTGCGCATGTGTGCACAGGGGGTGTGGGGCCATGCATTGCCTTCTGGGTGCTGGCACGCAAGCACCAGTGTGCACACAATTTTTGGCACAGGAGACCAAAAAGATTACCCACCACTGTCCTATGGGATGGCTAAATGGTTACATTTCTAAATCTTCTACCTCATTCACTTGGCTAGATTGGGAACAACATGGGAAATGTTTGTTTGTTTGTTTTAAATTGAAGAAAGCTTCCTTATGAGCCTATACCTTCTAATGAAGCTTAATCTAGCCACAATATTTCTATTCCAACTCTGGACGTCCCATGGAAGGATAGTCATTTTTTATAAAGTTATAATCTGGTTTGAATTAAAAGGTAACCAGGTGGGGAAAAAATCATTTGCATTTCATGTTTTAGGAAATTAATACAAAAGAATGATGACAAAAGAACGCACACAATAAAAAAAACAATTATTGTCATGCCCCAGCATATAATTTGTTGTTGCTCTCTTGCTCCATCTAGTGGCCAGGGCCAAATACCAATCTGTATTGTTTAGAACAGGGGTCTTCAAACTTGACAGCTTTAAGTCTTGTGGACTTCAACTCCCAGAATTCCTCCTCAGCTCAGGAATTCTGGGAGTTGGAAGTCCACAAGTCTTAAACTTGCCAAGTTTGAAGACCCTTGGTTTAGAAGCTGTCCCTGCCATTTAAGAGTCCTTATCGCAGCAATTCTCACTCTCAAAACAATGGATCCATTTCCTTTATCATTTGGAAGGAAACAGAAGCACCAGGAAGAACGCACCCTAATTGGTGCACATGTTCACCTTGAGGACAAAAAGCCCACTTCTCATACACGCAGCTCGCTGCTGAGATTAAGATTTATGTGTATTTGTTCATTGTTATGCTCACCAGCAACTCAACCCTGCTTATTTTGTAGTTGGATTCTTATTGTATGCATTTTTATTTTCCCAGTTTCACCCATGCTATTCCTTTCATAAAAATATCCAGATCTATGTACATGGTCTGTTTTATTGGAGGTTAGGTGGGTCCCCAGTTTTGACAGTGGCTAGGACACTGAGCTTGTCGATCAGAACCAGATAACAGATAATCAGTGTTGGAGGGGACCTTGTAGGTCATCTAGTCCAACCCCCTGCCCAAGCAGGAGACCCTACAGCATTTCTGACAAATGGCAGTCCAATCTCTTCTTGAAAGTGTCAAGTGATGGCACTCCCACAACTTCCAAGGGCAAGCTGTTCCATATGGTTAATTGTTCTCACTGTCAGAAAGTTTCTCCTTATTTCCAGGTTAAATCTCTCCTTGTTCAGTTTCCATCCATTATTCCTTGTTTGGCCTTCAGGTGCTTTGGAAAATAGTTTGACTCCCTCCTCTCTGTGGAAGCTCCTCAAATATTGGAAGACTGCTATCCAGTCTCCCCTGGTCCTTCTCTTCACTAGACTAGCCAGGCCCAGTTCCTGCAACCGTTCATTGTTTGTTTTAGTCTCCAGTCTCCTAATCATCCTGGTTGCTGTTCTCTGTACTTTTTCTAGAGTCTCAACATCTTTTTTATAATGTGGTGACCAAAACTGGATGCAGTATTCTAGGTGTGGTCTTACTAAGGCTTTATAGAGTGGTATTAGTAAGACCACACTGCATTCAGTTTTGGTCACCACATTATAAAAAAGATGTTGAGACTCTAGAAAAAGAAAGGTCAGCAGTTCGAATCCCTAGCACTGCATAACGGAGTGAGCTACCGTTACTTGTCCCAGCTTCTGCCAACCTAGCAGTTTGAAAGCATGTAAAAAATGCAATTAGAAAAATAGGGACCACTTTAGTGGGAAGGTAACAATGTTCCATGCGCCTTCGGTGTTTAGTCATGCCGGCCACATGACCATGGAGATGTCTTCGGACAGTGTTGGCTCTTCAGCTTTGTAACGGATATCAGCACTGCCCCCTGGAATTGGAAACCACTAGCACGTATGTGAAAGGGGAACCTTTACCTTTAGGTGGGTTTAGCTGCATGTCAAGCAGCAGACAGAGTAACATATAGCAAGGACAGAACAATTATAAAACTAATCAAAAATTTCCTGTGTTGAGCCTAGTGACATTTGTTGCAAATCTGGATTTCGAACTGCCTCCCTCCAAATTGTTTTTCAACTTCACATTGTAGCCTGCAGCAGCCCGTGTATTTCCAGCAGTCTCTCATCCAGATACTAACCAGGTCTGACCCTGCTTAGCTTTTAAGAACATATTAAAAATTAGAAATAGGGGGAATATTGTTATACATATGTTTATACAACATATTTAAAGTGAATGTTAGAGGATAAGACCAGATTTTGAAAAAGGATGTTATCAGGTATACTCAAAAATAGTACTATTACTAGTAGAAGGATGTAGCAAATATTGAAAAATTGAAAAATGAAGGATATTGATATGTATAATAACACTAGATCACTTAAGTCTGATTAATGTAACTTTTACTTGTATTAATATTACTTTTGTATCAAAATGAATGATACTCAGACCCCACACTGTCCATGAAATGATATTGATGTGTTGTGGCCCCGATTCCCAAGCCTATGCTGTCAGAGGAAGAGGACCTGGAAGATGAGGAGGAGGAACTGGGAATGCCTTCCTCCCCAGGACCTTCCTCCCTGGTAATGCCTCAGGTTCCATCAGACAACCGAGCGGAACAGCTTGAGATTAATCAGGAGGAAGGCATATCGGAGCAGCCCCTGACAGGGAGTAAAGAGGAAGAGTGTTGGCTCGATCCTAAGCAGCATCGTAGGGAGAAACGTGAGCAGCAACGTAGGAGGTGTGGGAGGGTCAGAGAGTGAGCTGAGTCATTGAGCCACACCCCACAGGGGATAAAAGTGGGTGTGTTTTCTCCTGAAACTTTGTACAGGACAAAGTTTAACCTTACTTCAGATTTTCTTTGTGGACTGCCTTGTGATTTTCTATGAGTAAAAATTTATTTGCTATCAGTTCGGACTTGGCAGGCAGGATGTGTTGGAATGCCAAGTATATTATCAGTTCCAAAGAATTAACTCTGTGAAGTCCGAGCCAGCTTGCCTGCCTGTGTTTGTGTGAGTTTGTACTCTTTCATCATTTCGGAAAGAGGAAAGGCGAGACAGAACATTGATGTATGTTTTTTTTTTTAAAGAAAAAACTTTATATAGAGCTTTTAAGAACAACAAAGAGGATATTTTTTGGTATTGCCACCAAAAAATTATATAATAATTAGTTTATTATGGAGGAATTAAAACTGGATCCAGTAAGGCTTAACACGACTGATTTATTTATATTTCATGCTTCTTAATCACCCATCTCCCTCAGATTTTAATTTTAAAACAACTCTGTTTTTTTTAAAAAAATTAAAATAATACTCTCCAAAAAGATAAGATATAATTCACATGTAGATATTTTCAATGACATTAATTACCTAAATAGGGCTGGTTTTTTTTTTTAACACACAAACACCCATCCAGTTCAGGATTAATTTTGGAACTTCGGTGTCAGTTTTTAATTCAGAGGGTTGCAGGGAAGAGGGAGAAGGAGGAGAGGAAATAGATCAAAGGCTTTGTTGCCATTTCAGTGATTTGTGTCTCCCAACCCCATTAATTTAGCACTATTAGAGGCCTCTCTGATGAGCATTGTCACCAGCTTCTGCATCTTTTTCACATTCATCAAGAGAAGATGCGCCAAAAACAGCTGTACGGATATTTGTAAGTGTTGGCCAGTGTGATGTGTATGTCTCCTAGGATCTAAGGAAGGGAGGGGACTGCAGAAGAAGTGGGGAGGGAGGAATTAGAATGTGTAAACACTTTTCTGAGATGGTAGATATGCTTGTTAACAATGTCGGGAATGACCCTGACAGCTTTCACTGCAGTCCTTTTTTTCCTCCTTTTCATTTAAATATTTTATCTTGAAGGAAACGCGTTGAATTACATTATAATTAACTCAGCTGCCAACAGATATTGCACTGTATGAAAGGCTCACCCGTTTGAGCAAATGAAAGAGTGGTGCCATCATTGTGCCCGTTTAATCAGATCAAAGCAAAGGCAACACTAATGACAGTTATTGTCCAGAAATCACTTTATGACTATAAGGATAAGCTGTGTGTCCTACCCCCAGCCTTTTCCTTTTTCCCCTGGTGAAGAAGGAGGAAAAAGCAATCTCTCTGGAAAGGGTGCCCTATTGGGTATCTACTCGGGTAAGCACATTTCCTTGAGGGCTTTGACAAAAATTGCAGTAGACACTTGCAAAATGGCAAACCAAGGAATGAGATTAGCTTTCTGTAAGCACCTTATTCCTAGAACGAATGTTCTGGCTCTATCTTTGTCATATCTCAGGGGAAAGGGGCTTATAAGTTAAAGAAACGACATCATTGTACAGCTAAAGAAAGATGGATGTGGATCAGGGGTGTCCAACTGGATCTCTTTGAGGGCCGGATAAGCATTGTGGTTTTCCTCCATGGGCCAGTTGGTGGGTGGAGATGGGAATGATTCCCAGCTAAAACAGCACCCTGATGGCTAAAACAGGGTGCAAGGGAGCCACACATAGCCAGACACTGCCCGTTTTCAGCCTAGACAGCCTCCAGCAGCACCTTGCTGGCCAAAATGGGTCAAGGGGGGGCATGCATGCCCCCCCCCCCCCGCAGCCCATTTTTGGCCTGGACAGCAGCACTTTGCCAGCCAAAGCAGAGTGTGGGTGGAACACTCCCTGCAGCCCGTTTTAGCCAGCAAAGTGCTGTAGGAGGTTGTCCAATCCAAAAACAGGCCATGGGGGGTGCATGCATCCCCCCACACCTTGTTTTGGTTGCCAGAGGCACTGTGGATCAGTCCTTTGCTATTCCCAGGCCAGCCCCACAGGCCAGATTAAAGTACCCCAAGGGGTGGATCCAACTCGCCGGCCTTGAGTTTGACACCCCTGATATAAATGGAGATGGAGATGGATATAAACATGGACACAGATTAGAATAGAATAGAATAGAATAGAATAGAATAGAATAGAATAGAATAGAATAGAATAGAATAGAATAGAATAGAATAGAATTAGAATACCTTTATTGTCATTGCATTCCACGAATACATTGAAATTTGAATGCTACTCCATCACAGTGCCCCCAAATACCACATCACAATCACACTACAGAGTATTTAAAAATTAAAATAATAATAATTTAAAAACCTATACTCATACTTTATTAAAAAGAAAAATCTATCTGAACATTAATAAACCTGTCCAAAACCTATCTAAGACATTTAGTAAGTTAAATAGTCTAAAAATGCCACTATATACATAGGACTAAATCACATATGCACTATTTGATTCAAGACAATTACTGCCTTGGAAAAGAAACTGTTTCTCAATCTATTAGTTCTCATTTTAAGACACCTATAACGCCTCCCTGATGTGAATGTCCAGGATGAGAACGTCTGTGGAGACGTTTAGTGTGTATACTATATATGTATATAAAGACGGACACAGAGATTACAGAGAAACAGAAACAGAAAAAGAGACAGATTGCTAGCACCTTCCAACCATTTTGCAGCTATTCAGCCACACTGCAGACTCTCAGATACACATCAATCAGCAAATACGGTGGTGGCATTTCCTCCACTGAGTTTGGACTTCAAGATCTTCTTCACTCTTGTCATGCATTGATGTTTGACCTTCTTCTTGACATCAGTGTGCTTGATGCTGTCATCTTGAAGGATGACCGAGAATTTGTAGTAGCTATCTTCATCCAGACGCTTAAAATGATTTCCACACACCATCTTGATCACAAGAAAGATCAAAATGGTCCTTTTTAAAAAAAACACATGACAGAATAATCATGTAAATAGTCTGTATGCACTGGGTCAGAAAAATATATCCATGCGCACATATTATTTATATAGAGATGTAGACATATAGCTGCACACATGTTCTTTATAAATAGGTGACGGAACTCCAAGAAGTAGCTGGGGGTTAGGGAGGAACTTGGACCAGTCCTGGAGTCTGGGGAAGGCTTTGATGGACGCTCTCCGTCAGAAGCAGAGAGAGGGACAAATGTCAGGGCCCTCTGACATTTCCCAGCTGCCTACGGATTAGGAGAGAAGTGAGGAAGAAGAACAGCTGGAGCCTGTTCCAGATGCACATATGCACAGAGCTGTCAGGAAAGGAGAACAATTAAGCAATAAGGGCCAACTCAGAAGGAAAGGCACATGCGGATGCTGAAGGACCCCTCCCTGGGGAATAAATAGAAGCAAAAGGGGGAGTGGTGGTTGCAGGAGACAATTAGTTCATATTTCTTTTGGAAGATTTGCTTATCAGAGTTCTGCCTCACAGAGATTCCTTGCTAGGTATTTAATTTACAGCTTTGAGACTGGAAGCTCTCAACCTGGCAACTATCCAAGGACTGTTCTTGCACTTAACTCTTGGGAGGATTAATGCCAGGACTTTTCTGTGTGTAAATGCCATGAATTCACAGTAACTAAATAAAGAGGGGTTTCTTGGTTCTGCTAAGCCTGGGTCACAACAAGGGCATCATCATGATTGAAACTGTTTATTGCATCCTCTACTACTCATTCTGATCTACAGGAAAGCCAGTGAATCGGTTCTGGAAATACCAAATATATATATATATCAAGAAACTTGAGGTTTCCAGGACTTCCTTTGTTAACTGCAAGCTACTCTTGTAAATGCCCTTTCCCCCCTTTTGTTTTCATTGTAAAAGCCGATGCCCAGCTGCCTTCCTGGGTTAATGAACTTTAATGTTCTTTTCTATAATTACTATTCTAAGCAACAAAACTGTTTACAGACGGATGCTTTACTTACTGAATTGCAAAGCCAATAATTAAATTTAATGCATTGCAACAAAATCAGCACACCAGAAAGTTAACCTTAAACCACCTTTTTAATGATTAAAGAAATTAGTTTTCTTCCAGATTAGCAGTTCAGAAAGCAAATATTTTCTTCACTTTTGACAGGGTTCAGAAGCAGCTGTCATCCATCACCTGCTGTAGGGTTTAACCTTTTCTTGCTGGAAAGAACTATTTGGATGAAGTCAGACTTTTGGGAGGGGGCATGAAGATCTGAGAAACATCTCTGTATATCTATATCTATATCTATATATACATAAAAGCAAAATACCACTCATGCATCATCATAAAATCTCCAGAACCGTAAAGCCTACAAACTTGAAATTTAGCACATATGTTCCTCTTGGCTTCTAGGTGCTCACTAAGAAAGGATTTTTTGAAATGACCATCAGAGCATTAGTATTTCATATATTATTATTAACATGCTCTAATGCTAAGGAGTTCTACGCCCCCTTCCCACCTAGAAAGAAATCTGTTCCAAATGCAAAACACAAGCAGAGGAGAAGAGTTTCAGATTCAGATTCAGAGACCAAACAGCTTTAGTACAGAACAGTTGAGCAAAGCCACATCCAGGGTCCTTGCTGCCTCTTTCTTGCTCACGCAGCAAATACTCTTTCAGTTTCCAAACAGCCCTCAACTCTCTCACACACTGACAGGACGCTAGCCAAATGAATACCCATGGATGCTGGTAGGCAGAGGCAGAATTTTTTCCCCTTATTTTCCTCCCCAAAAACTAAACCCAATCACATAGTTTCGTAGAGAAGCACGAGTATCCAGCTATAAAACAAGGATTGCTGGGAAGCTGGGCCATCTCATCCTATAGGAAGAACTCCATGGCAATATACTGTATGATCACCTACTTCCATCAACTGATTAGTAAGCAGGGCTTAGTCATTAAATGCTTGCTTTTTTCCCCATTGCATTCCTTCTTCTCTTCTCCTTCTTTTACATTACTTAAGTAGCACCTTGTCAACCCTTTATAGAACTAAGCAATCTTGGGTTTCTGAGTAAATGGGTGAGGACTGTTTGAAAATACAATGGGACTGGGACTGGGAAGGCTAAGATTTCAGCAGGTTGGGATAGGGAGGGATAGGTCAGGCTATTCCCCAAAGCAGCTGAAGGCAGGACAAGAAGCAATGGGTGGGAACTCATCAAGGAGAGAAGCAACCTAGAACTAAGGAGACATTTCCTGACAGTTAGAACAATTAACCAGTGGAACAACTTGCCTCCAGATGTTGCAGGTGCTTCATCACTAGAGGTTTTTAAGATGAGATTGGACCACCATTTGTCTGAAGTGGTGTAGGGTTTCCTGCCTGAGCAGGGAGGGTTGGACTAGAAGACCTCCAAGGTCCCTTCAAACTCAGTTATTCTGTTCTGTTAATGCAAACAGGAAATGCCCCTGGTATATGGACGTGAGCAGGACTTCTCAACCCATGAGAAGGCACCACAATTGGGTGGATTGGTGTAAAGGCCTACCTAACAGTTACTGCCATGCACTCTTCAAACAAGGCATCACAGCTCCGCAGTTGGGTCCAAGTCAACACTGCATCATTCAGAATCATGATGGTATGATTCTAGATGCTAGGCTGCTAGAGGGAATTTCCCTGAAGATGAGCTCCAGCACAAGTCCAGAAGCTCAGAAGACACAGCCTCTGGTCCCTGTGACAGATCCTGATTGGATCTTGCCTCAGAGTTCTCACTGGTTGTCTTCAACCCAGTGGTGGGATTGAAATTTTCGTACTACTGGTTCTATGGGGCGTGGCTTGGTGGGCGTGGCAGGGGAGGGATATTACAAAATCTCCATTCCCTCCCAACTCCTGGGGGAAGGATACTGCAACAGCCCATTCCCTCCCCACCCCACTAACCTGCTTTCCAGATCCGTTCTCCTGTGCAGGGCAACCAAAGAAGACCCAGCTGATCAGTGGGACTCGGGAGGCAGAAAAGAGATGGAGATGGGGCCAGTCAGAGGTGGTATTTGCCGGTTCTCTGAACTACTCAAAATTTCCACTACTGGTTCTCCGGAACTGGTCAGAACCTGCTGAATACCACCTCTGCTTCAACCCCACAGTCATTCGGTCTTGCTATAATTAAGTTTGGGCCTATTTTTCCTCCATCCAGGCCCCCAGAACCTGAGAAACAAAGTTATCCTTAATAATATCATAATTGTATCATTATTACCTTGAGGGACACAAGAAGTCCCAAGATACAGAGCAAAAAGCTACATTGTGGAGTACAAAGAAAAACATGAAAAGGCCATTTTGATGAACATGAGCACAGGTTGCAAATAAATAACACATACATTTATATGAAGGATTTTAAAGTGAGAGAATTGAGGGGGGGGGGGAAGAGAAACAGGAACAGTCCTATTTGCCAACTAATCTGAAAATACAACTTCTGGCACCAACAGCGGAGGGTTCTGCATCATATATTTCATAACCGTGTTCTCTAGGCAGTTATATTTTTTCCACAGTTTTTGAATCTGACTCGATGGGTCATTTCTCCATGTGTTCATTGAAGAAACAGCTCCTCTTCTTGAAAATGAACTATTCCTACCTGAATGGACACTTCTTTATTTACTTATTTGGTAAACAGAGGCAATCTGTTGAAAGCTTGAGAATGCAGATGGGCTGAGGTGAGAATCAACCGTTTGCAAGTTAAGCATGGATGCGTCAGCAGGGCCTTGGTATACCATTTATTCCTAATATATGTCCTGGTTCTTTTGTATCACAAATTAGAATTAGAAAAAGAAATTGGTTGTTAATGATGCAGATAAAGGCTCAGCATGATAAAGATGGCTTTTAATATAAAGCTTCGCTCCAGTTGGAGGTGGCTTGTGGCAATTTAATCTTGGCTGGACACAACAGATGTTCCGCTGGATTGCAGAATCTGTAGGACTGTAGAAGATATCAAGGCCCATCCTACAGGATTCCAAGAATGAAAAAACAGTGGTGCTTTCAATGGTGATATTTGGGGATACCCTTTCAGTGTCCAGCACTGATTATTTATGAACATTTTGGCCGTGTGTCCTAGTTTCCATGAATTTGTCCCAAAGTAATTCCATTAGTTTCTCTTAACCCCCTGGTTATCCTCCAGGCTTCCATATTCCTCCAAATGCTGCTTAAGATTGTATATGTCTCTCCTTTCTGTTTTTGTCTCTCTTTAAAGCTTTGCTTTATCTATGTGTACCTTAAGAAAGATACACATAGATAAAACAAAGCTTTTTAGAGAGACAAAAACAGAAAAAGGTTGTTTTTTTTTTTAATATGGACATTTTTGAGGGACTACCTTGAAAGCCAGGGTACTCCCCGTTCCTTTTTTAAGCATTTTTATTTATATATAAATATTTTGAAAACAGTGTATTGTCCAGGCATTTCATTTTACCAAAAAAGCAACAGATATACTGATGATGATGATGATGATGATGATGATGATGATGATGATGATGATGATATGCATAATATCGCTCAGGTGGTCCATTGGAACTTGTTTTACAACTACCATCTGCCTCTAGCAAAAAAACTGATGAGATCATAAGCCTGAAAAAGTGGTCGAAAATGAGCATGCAAAACTACTGTGGGACTTCTGAATACAGACTGACAAAGTTTTGGAACACAACACCCCGGATATCACAATTGTGGAGAAGAAAAAAGTGTGGATCGTCGACATTGCCATACCTGGTGACAGCAGAATCGACGAGAAACAACTTGAAAAACTCAACAGATATCAGGACTTGGGAATCGAACTGCAGAGACTCTGGCATAAACCAGTGCAGGTGGTTCCAGTGGTACTCAGCACACTGGATGCTGTGCCTAAAGACCTAGGCAAGCACTTAAAAACTATAGGCACTGACAAAATTACCATTGGTCAGCTGCAGAAGGCCACCTTACTGGGATCTGCTCGCATAATCCGCCGATACATCATGCAGTCCTAAACGCTTGAGAAGTGTTCAACTAGTGATTTGTGATACGAAATCCAGGATAGTTATCTCGTTTGCTGTGTACACTGTCATTTTTTGTGTATAATAATAGCAATATTAATAGTTATATTAGCTTATTTATGATCCTGTTCATTATACTAACACATTTACAGTCATAGACAACGTTCATCTTCCACATGTGCATAACAATAATCTTTCTTCATCTAACTTCTACCTCTTATTTCTAACCATTGATAAAACCTATCCCATGTTGAGTAGTACTCTGTATCTTCTTTATCCTTTATTTTCAATGTCAGTCTATCCATCTCTGCACAATCCAATATTTTCCAAATTATGTTTTCATCTGATGGGGTGTTCTCATTAATATTGTCCAAATACAATTTTTGCTACTGTCAATACATGTAGCATTAGGTATAAAGTCCCTTTATGATAGCTTTCTGGCTTTAAATCTATATGTTGCTTAATCATCTTTTCCAACCATATTTTTTTGTCCAGTATTTTCTTGCCTTCATACATGTCCACCACATATGATAATAAGTGAAAGTCAGGGTGCTGTGAAGATCTTCAATATTCCTTCTGAGCTGAAATTCTGCTTTATCTCATCATTTGGAGGAAACAGATATGAAGAGTCCTGAACTAAGAAGGTACAGGTAGTTCTCAACTTACAACAGTTCATTTAGTGACCTTCACAGTTGTAACATCACTGAGAAAAGTGACTTATGACCGTTTTTCATACCAACAACTGTTGCAGCATCCCTGTGGTCATGTGGTCAAAATTCACATCTTCACATCCTTGGCACAGATATGGGTGACAACAAATCCAGCCATCCATGTTCTGGAAAATATACTTCTGGAAATGAATACATTGGAATGTGTACATTCTAAGGAGAAAATTTCTGCAAAAGATGTGAACATTCTATTTAATCATGGTAGCAAGAGTCGATATTATTTTGCACACACTAGACATATTTCAGGGAGAATAGATAAGAAAGAGGTCTTTCTCTTTCTCTTTCTCTTTCTCTTTCTCTCTCTCTCTCTCTCTCTCTCTCACACACACACACACACACACACACACAGAAGAAGGAGAAGGAAGATGAAGAAGAGGAGGAGGAAGAGGAGGAGAAAAAGGAAAAGGAAAAGGAAAAGGAGGAGGAGGAGGAGGAGGAGAAGGAGAAGGAGAAGGAGAAGGAGAAGGAGAAGAAGAAGAAGAAGAAGAAGAAGAAGAAGAAGAAGAAGAAGAAGAAGAAGAAGAAGAAGAAGAAGAAGAAGAAGAAGAAGAAGAAGAAGAAGAAGAAGAAGAAGATCCAGACTGAATAGCAGAAAATGTAAAAGAATCACAATAAGATTCTTCCATAAGCATATAATTAAATTATAAAAGATATGGCTATCATTATCATGTCATTTTTCTATTGCATCTGGAATCTGGAGTAAAAGAATACTGAATACCCTTGGGAATATTTGAGTAAGAGCTTGTTAAAAAAAATTATCTTCTTTCTGAACTCAGCATGGAATGTTGGGCTAGATAAAGATTTCATATGTTGCAACAAGATGTTCTTATCTCAGTTTTTGTGGGTGAATTTTTTCTTCTTACTCCTCCTCCTCTTTCAAATATCTATTATATGGGAGTAAATTGCTATTATATTTATATTTTTTTCATAGGCATTTAGCTGTCCACCTCTGAGAACAACACAATGGACAAAATGAACCTTTAGTTTTAGTTGCCCAGGTTATATTGTGTTTCTTTCTTAAGCAGGCTAATTTTGACATAAGCCCAACTAAAATCTTCTTTTCTTTCTTTTTTTTCTTCCTTTAATTTGAGGAAAGCAACTGTAAAAATTCACCAAATAGATGAGGAAAAAGTAATAAACCAAGAGAGATGAATGGGGATTCATTGCACAGAGTCATATTTTTGGAGGGGTTACATACCTATATATGTATCCTTTTCAGCTATTCATTTTGAACATTGCTCATTTTTTCTCTCCAAATTCACTTCTATTTCCCCCACCCCTATTTACTGGAACATAACCAGTTGGTACCAACAGCTGAAGGAAACCTACTTTAACAAGCAACCATAACAACCTAAATTATATGAGTTGATAGTTTCTGACGTATGTTTTAAGTTGTCATTCAGAATTAAATCTACATATTCACTGCCATGCATGTAACTCATTAACTACCACGCTACAAGATCAGAATTTCTTTCTTCATATTTATTAAAACTTTCTTTGGTCTCTTAGTTTCAGTAAAAACATCTCCCTCCTTCCCTCTTTATTTAGGTCCTTTTCTATTGACATTCCAATTTGCAAACTTCTGGATGCCATAGTTATTACTAAAAGAAGCCACAGATAATGGCTTTAATGACTCATCACACAAGTGGTTACATGCAACTTTTCCTACTAAAGTTGCTATTCAGCCAGTTCTGACAGGTTCTGGAGAACCAGTAGAAGAAATTTTGAGTAGTTCAGAGAACCAGTAAATACCACCTCTGATTGGCCTTGCCCCCATCTATTCGCTGCCTCCTGAGTCCCAGCTGATCGGCTGGGTCTTCTTTTGTTGCCCTGCACAGGAGAACGGAGCTGGAAAGTAGGTTAGTCAGGTGGGGAGGGAATGGGGATTTTACAGTATCCTTCCCCTGCCGTGCCCACAAAGCCACATCCACAAAGCCACACCATGCCCACCAAGCCATGCCGACAGAACCAGTAACAAAAAAAAAATTAAAAAAAATTGAATACCACCATTGTTCCCTACTTTTGCTAAGCACAATATTCATCAGATTCAGCCAGTAGGAAACAAGCCCAAGCTAAGCCCAGTTTTGCTCCAAGCATTCTGACATTTCTTTTATGCAAGCTGAGATCTCAAATGTGGAGGCTGGCGTGTAGCCAACATAGTGTTGTTTAACATCCCACCAATTTTAGAGTACATGCAGGTTGCTTTCAATGAGTTATATTTTAAAAAATCAACATGAGGGAATAATACAAAGTATATCATCTATCTGGCAGACCTTCTATTGCCAAGCTTTAATTATCAATGGGTTTACTCTATCAGTGTAAATAATCTACAGACCCTTCACATCATGGACATAAATTGCAGGGGTGGGATTCAAAATTTTTAACAACCAGTTCTGTGGGCGTGGATTAGGTGGTGGGTGTGGCTGAGTGGTCATGTGACTGGCTGGGCATGGCCAACCCAATATCACTCACATCGAGGCACACTTCTCCTCATCTGGCATCTCATGACTGGGGATGCTACAACAGTCATAACTGTGAAAAATGGTCATAAGTCATTTTTTTCGGTGCCATTGTAACTTTGAATGGTCACTCCACACAAGCAAAGTACCAGCAAAGGAAGGAAAAAAAAACTCCAGAGAAGTTCCTGAGACAGGAAGCTAGTCCTGCCAAGAATGTAATAAGGGTTAACAGAGAGGCAGTTTCTGTAAGCAACACCAGAATGTTTCCTTCCTGCCTTCCTTACAGGATTAGGCCAGTAATTTCTTCTAACAACCGGTTCTTCAAACTGCTAAGAATGTTAACAACCGGTTCTAGCAAATAGATGCAAACTGGTAGAATCCCACCCCTGATAAATTGTTTCAACTTTTCCTCTCAAAGCAATGTTATAGGACATTTGTACACCAAAACAACTAGACACAAGGACACTTTTTCCCCACATCATCACTCTGCTAAACAACTAGTTCCCACAAAACTGTCAAAGTATTTACAAAAGAAATTATCAAAGTATATACATAGAATTTAAAAAAAAACATAGTGTGAAGTCTGTGTGTCTTTCTTTTTGTTTCCAAGGAATATTAAATCTACCAAATTCTTTTCCTCTGCATAAGCATGATCTCCAAGATGAGGCAATAGGAATCATTATCATAATTAAGACATAAAGTTCCCTAAGATAGTGAGAAGTTAAGGTGTTAAGCTTAACCCTTTGCTATGTGGCTTTTTTTATAACTACAAGATATGCATCTTAATGCATAGCTGGCTGAAGAATTCCAGGAGTTGAAGTCCATAAGTCTTAAAGTGGCCATATTTGTATTCCTCTGCTTTAGATTATGCAGTGTCCGACATTTGTATAGATACAAAGACTTTGATAACAGGCATATCTAGGGTAGCTTTTAGTCCCTATAGATGTCTATGAAGATTCTCAGTTATCCAGGACATGGTTGTCCCAAAGGTGCTTGGAGGAGATGCGAAACATCTTCAAGGAAAAACAAAGAAAGTCCAGTACCACTTTTAAAAAAACCAAACACCTTTGGGATAGTGCCTACAGAGTTTTAAGAAAGCCATGATTCAAGAAGAAACATGGCCAATGTCTTTGTCAGTGTTCCAAGTAATGCACCCATAGAAAGCAGAACTTGTTCTGACCCAGGCTTAGCAGAACCAAGAAACAGACTCCTTGTCCCGAAAAAAACCCATTTTTATTCAGCTACTGTGAATTCATGGCATTCACACATGGAAAAGTCCCAGCAATAATCCTCTCAAGGGTTAAGTGCAAGAATAGATCTTATCAGCCCTTGGATAATTGCCAGGCTGAGAGCTTCCATTCGCAAAGCTGTAAATTAATTCCTGGCAAGGGGTCTCCAAGGCAGGAACAATAAGCAAATCTTCGTAATAATAAACAAACTAATTGTCTCCTGCAACCACCACTCCCCTTTTGCTCCTATTTATTCCCCAGGGAGGGGCCATTCAGTATCCATGTGTGCCTTTCCTTCCAAGTTGGCCCTTGTTGCTTAATTGTTCTCTCCTGACAGTTCTGCGCATACGTGTAGCTGGAATAGGCACCAGCTGTTCTTCTTCCTCATTTATCTCTGACTCCAAAGGCAGCTGGGAAATGTTGGATGGCCCTCGCTTTATTTCTGCTTCTGATGCAGAGCATCCATCAGACCCTTCCCAGACTCCAGGATTGGCCCAAGTTCCTCCCCAACCTCCTCATTGTCTGAGTCTGGTGGCTGGTGGGCCACAACAGAACTCCAAGGAAGGTAGATTCTTCAAAGAACAATTTAATGGATACATCATATTGGCACAACTGATGAAAACCATCTCTGAAAGTTCCTATGGTTTTTCCCTAATTAAGTGAAATTTCCCCCTTTCTCCAAGTCATTAGAATTAGAAGAATTCTTTTTTTTTTTTAATTGGCCAAGTGTGATTGGACACACAAGGAATTTGTCTTGGTGCAAATGTTCTCAGTGTACACAAAAGAAAAGATAGATTTGTCAAGAGTCAAGAGTCAAAAGGTACAACACTTAATGATAGTCATAGGGTACAATAAGCAATCAAATCATACTAGGAAACAGTCCATATAAATCATAAGGACACAAGTGACAAAGTTACAGTCATACAGTCACAAGTTGGAGGGGATGGGTGATAAGGAGTGATGAGAAGATTAATAGTAATAGTAGTGCAGATTTTGTAAATAGTTGGACAGTGTTGAGGGAATTATTTATTTAGCAAAGTGAAGGCATTCAGGCCATCAGTCACATTGTCCAATAGAGGTGGTGGCTGGGTTGCTTGGTTACTCCGCTCCTCCTCTCCCAAGCCACCTGTTGGAATGTCCTTGGTTCCCACTGGAAAGCTTTTTGTTTTGACTACAAACCTTCAGCTATCCACTTTCCCCCTTCCCTGTCCCTTCTTCTGCCTTGTGGCAACCCTGAATCCTCAAAGGTAGTCTCAGCCAGGTTTGCTTCAGGGTTGACAGTCTTATTGTATTCAGGTGGATTCTTTTTCCCCCCTTACTAAAAGCATACCCACCCACCCAATCCCACCCCAAAAAATCACAACTCCGGCTGGCTAAAATGAGGAAAAGAACACCAGAAAAACAATGGAAAGGAAGAAGAAAACTGTAAGCTGCTCTATGGATTCCAATTAGGCATCATTTGGAGGAACACAACAAACACCTTCCTTTCTGCAGCGTATTTAAAATATGCCTCAATATGCCAAACTGTGGCTGCTTTGGTTGCCACCAAAGAGTCTCCCAGACGACACAAGGCAGTGAATTGCGGCAGCAAACGTAAGCATATGGCAAAGTGTCAGAATTGATTCTATTCTTAATCATATGAAATAATGTTTGTACTGTGTTTGCCAATATGGGCTACACTCCTAAATATTCTTCACAGAGAAACGTGTTGGCTCCAGCAGCTGTAGAACGGCAACTCCTTCTTTTTTCTACTGTGAAGACTTTACAGAATACAGCATTGGAAGGGGCCTTGGAGGTCTTCTAGTCCAAACCCTGCTCCAGCAGGAGACCCTATGTTATTCTGGAAAAAAAATATCTTCTTGAAAATCTCCAGGATTGGAGCACTCACAACTTCTGAAGACAAACAGTTCCACTGATTAATTGTTCTTGCTGCCGGGAAATTTCGCCTTAGTTGTAGACTGGATCTCTCTTTGATAAGCTTTCATTTGTTACTTCTTGTCTGGTCCTTGTCTGGTCTTCAGGTTGACTCCCTTTTTCTCTGGGAAACTCTCTCAAATATTGGAAGACTGCTATCATGCCACACCTACCTCTTCTCTTCATTAGACTAGACATACCTAGATCCCACAACCGTTCATTGTACGTTTTAGTCTCCAGTTCCCTTATCATCTTTGTTGCACTTCTCTGCACTCTTCCTAGAATCTCTACATCGTTTCCTTTCTAAAGAAAGGAATGCCAGGAAATTGCACACTGACACATTTGGGGAGCTCTTTTAGCTGACCAAAGAGTAGGGTGGAAGGGATCAATTATGTTAGAGTTTAGATAGCCTTTTCTGAATCTTTGCCCAATGTGCATTTAGCAATGCAATCCACATGTGTTTGTGTGTGTGTGTGTGTGTGTGTGTGTGTGTGTGTGTGTGTGTATCCAGGTATCAATTAATGACAGAAGTTACATATTTGACAGCAGCATTAAAACAACTTTGCCAAAGATGTTAAGGACTATAATAGTGGGGTGCTAATAAACTGGGGATCCTGTTGCTTTACAGTTGTCAATTTGATCTCATAGTTTTTTTAAAAAAATATTTATATTGGGGAACATCTGCAGAAAAGAAACAAAGAGCAGGAAAAATTTGCATGCAGAAAGCATATTCAAGAGAAAATAAAGTTATCCACCATCGATCAATGAATGCTTGTTTTTTTATTTACCATATTTATATTCTGCCCCAATAAACTAGAATTCTGGGTGGTGAATAACCAGTATACATAATTAAAGCCCAATATATAAAGTTGAAACAGACAAAAGTTAAAATTAAATCACCTAAGGGGCACCAAAGCAGACTAAAGATGGAATTCCAGCTGGAATAACATTGTTTTGACCTTCCTTTTAACTATGAAGAAAGAAGGGATCACAGGAGTGAAAATTTCCAAAGAGTGGGTTACCACTGTGAAAATGTATTTATGAGCTGCGGTGGCACAATGGTTAGAGTGCAGTACTGCAGGCTACTTCTGCTGACTGCCAGCTGTCCGCAATTTGGCAGTTCAAATCTCACCAGGCTCAAGGTTGACTCAGCCTTCCAGCCTTCCAAGGTGGGTAAAATGAGGACCCAAATTGTTGGGGGCAATATGCTGACTCTGTAAACAGCTTAGGGAGGCTGTAAAGTGGTATATAAGCCTAAGTGCTATTGCTAAGTCCCCATGGAGCTAGCAGAGTTCTCTCTGTTCTTTCTGGGCAAATTCTAATATATGTTTGCATGCATTTTCCTGCACTTATTTTAAAAATAAACACTAAAGCAGAAATAGTCCAGTGTTTAAAAATAAACACTAAAGCAGAAATAGTCCACATATTCAATTGAGATTCATCTCCTTCTATTGATCAAGGAGCATAGCAGAGATATGAGATGTTCAACTTTGTATTTAGGGTTCCCCCCCTCTTTCTACTCCAAGGTCTAAAATAAGCCCTCTTGGCTACTCTACAGTTCATTTTAATTCTGCATCCATTATGTTTGTCAGCTGCAAGATTCATTTCAATCTGCATCCATTATTTTTCTGGTCTCATTCCTGGATTGCTTACATAGGATGTGTGAATGTGTCAATAAATCTTCACTCTGCTTTTGGAAAGTGACACAGTCAACTTGGAGAGTTAAGCCGAGAAATAGAATGGAATTTAATTAGATTGTGTTGGACTTCACCAGATACAAGGCTGTGGGGTGGGGGAGAAGGTCACACCTAGGCAAGAGTCTACAGACTCCCGTGATGAAAAGGTGACCATACCTGGTCAAAGTCTGGAAGCAGCTGGGTCATGATGGTGTTTCGAGCTATTTCTTACATACTCACTTTTCTGTCACAAAGAAGAGGAGGGAGTCAAGCTATTCTCCAAAGCACTTAAGGGCAGGACAAGAAGCAATGGATGGAAACTAACCAAGGAGAGAAGCAACCTAGAACTAAGGAGAAATTTCCTGACAGTGAGCACAATATGAGTGGAAGAGCTTGCCTTCAAAAGTTATGGGTGCTCCAGTGGTGGCATGCTACTGGTTCAACCCAGTTCAGCTGAACCGGTAGTAAAAGAAGCCTCCGACAATCAGCTGGGAGGAGAAAGGAGAGAAAAGTGCAGGATCCCACCCACTCTTGTGCTTTTTCTCTTCTTTATCCTCTCAGCTGTTTGGCGCTGCAGGCCTCAGCTGGTGTGGGGAAAGCGGTGCGTACACAGTAGGTGTACACACGCATGCGTGCGGTCACCGAACCAGTAGTGGAACAGGTAGGATCTCACTGCTGGTAAGCTCCCTAACTGGAGACTTTTAAGAAGAGACTGGAAAGCCATTTGTTTGTTGTTGAGCGAGGGTTTAAGAAGAGACCAGACAAGCAAGTCTCCTGCTTGAGTGGAGGTTGGACTGGAAGACCTGCAAGGTCCCTTCCAACTCTGTTATTCTGTTAATTCAATTGTCCTGCACAGATGCATCCCAGATTGGGATACGTAACAACGATACTTGGCATATCCAGGATGCATTCCAAGCAGCAGAACCACTACCTTTACATCTCTCCAGGTATTCCAGTTGTACTTGGTGCTCAGGATGTGCTTCAACAATAGTTCCATGTTTTCGTATGTTTCTTTCCTGTGTGAAGCATAGCCAACACATACTGAGAGATGTACATTGCTGTTGTGCAAAAACATAAGAATTCTAAAAAAAAAAAAATGGTACACAATAGGCCATTTTCGTGATTAGCAGTCAAAAATAGCAAAAGCAATAGAACTTAGACTTATATACTGCTTCATAGTGCTTTACAGCCCTATCTAAGCGGTTTACAGAGTCAGCATCGTGCCTCCAACAATCTGGGCCCTCATTTTACCCACCCCAGAAGGATGGAAGGCTGAGTCAACCTTTGAGCCTGGTGAGATTTGAACTGCCAAATTGTAGACAGCAGTCAGTCAGCAGAAGTAGCCTGCAGTACTGCACACTCTAACCAACTGCGCCACCACAGCTCATAAATACATTTTCACAGTGGTAACCCCACTCTTTGGAAAATCTCACTCCTGTGATCCCTTCTTTCTTCATATTTGTCGTATTGTCACAGTATTTGAACCGTTGTGCTGTAATCTGCTTTGACATATCTACTGAGCAGAATAAGTGACTCTTTTCCAAGGAATTTCTGAGCTAATGCTTGCACAACCAGCATCCCCTTCGATGAGCTCTTGTCCCTGCTGAGCTTCTCAATTTGATAAATATTTCAGATGGCCCCTGGTGAAGCTATAGAAGTCAGAGTGATAGAAATAAGCTGAATGCTATAGCAAGTTGCAATTGTATAAATCCAGTACGTCTCCAATGAATTGCTGGTACAACTGACAAGACTTACAAATACAGTCAATGGACTTTTTGGTGTTTTTTTTTTTTCATGGAAGAAACAAATAAAAGAGATGCGTTGTCATACATAGAAATACCTCTGCCTACAAAGTCAAACAATTGTGCAGCAAATTGTGTAAGTATTATATTGGGACACCAGGAAGCAGAAATGCTTTGTCCAGTGAATCTGGGGAATTGATTTGTTTACTCTGCTTTCCTACTGATATTACATTCAGTTGCCTTCTTCTCAACCCCCCTCTTTTTTGTTATCTTGTCCCAGGATGTTTAGAACATAGCAGAGTTATTTATGTCACAGTGTTCCAGCCGATTAACCTGACACTGTTACCACCCCTGGAACATTTCAAATCAGTGGAGAAAACCTAAAGAAGGTGGACATTTTTCAGTATCTGGGATCCCACCTCCAAGGCAATGGTGACATCAACGGCGAGGTGCGAACAAGGGTGAATGCAGCCTGGATGCATTGGTGAGAACTCACCAGTATGTTATGCGACAGACAAATGCCAACCTGTCTTAAATCTAAGATTTACAAGACAACCATCTGTCCTGTTGCACTGTATGGCACTGAATGCTGGGCAGCAATACTTCAGGTACTGAAAGCTCTCTCCATGCTATGGAAATGCAAATGCTCCATTGGCTATCGGGCATCTTCCTTCTTGATCACATCACTAATGAACCGTTTGACAGTATTTTGGCTTGGCACCAATTACAGAGAAGACGAGAGAAGGCTGGCTCTGCTGGTATGGATATGTCCAGAGAGCAGCACCTTCCACCGTTTCTAAGACAGCCTATCAACTAGAAGTCAATAGACAGTGACCTCACGAGCACCCAAAACAGATGGCAAGACGCTATCAACAAAGACATGCAAGCCATGGAGCTATGTTGCAGAAATGCTGCTGACCACGCAAAGTGGCATTCAGTGATCTGAAAAGCAGACCCTGCATCTGCAAGAATGCACTAGGACCGTGATGGTGAACTTACTTCACTGCGCATGTGCGCGCCTCACAGCTGATTTTTCACACACACACACACACACACACACACACACACACACACACATTATATATCTTAGCTCTTCTTTACAAAGGCAGTCCTGTTGCTGGAGTAAGGAAAATGGCATTTGGTGATCTGTGTAAATTATGCATCGCTGATTTAAAATTCTCTTCTGCTTAAAAAAACAACATTGTTTTGCATAAGGCGTCTCAGATTTGCGAGTCGAGAAAGAGGTAGGAAACTAAGAAAAGATCACTGCCAATCCACAGATAGTTCTGAGGCATTAACAGGCATTACAACTGCAGAACTGAGAGCTTAAAATTAATACAAAGCAAAAAAAAAAAAAAAAAACCTGAACGCTGAGATTCAGAGAAAACTGAATTTTTCGACTTTGCATGTGACTGGGGTTCTTGCCTCTGTTTTGCAGAATTGCAAAAATATAGAGATCCGTGGTTATAGCACCATTAATCATACATAGATGGGGGTGTTTATGTATTACATGTGAGACAGTCTGTTTTCTTGCTGTTCTTCCTTGTTTACAGCAGACAAAGAGGGTGGGACAGGTAAATCTAGGTCAAGGTGAATTCCGTTTCAATTCCTCCACTCCATTTTAATCAGAATAGTGCTGGAAGGGACCTTGGAGGTCTTCTAGTCCAACCCCCTGCCTAGGCAGAAAACCCTACACCATTTCAGACAAATGGTTGTCCAATCTCTTCTTAAAAACTTGGACTGTTGGAACATTGACAACTTCTGGAGGCAAGTTGTTCCACTGATTAATTGTTCTAACTGTCAGGAAATTTCTCCTTAGTTCTAAGTTGCTTTTCTCCTTGATTAGCTTCCATCCATTGCTTCTTGTTCTCCCCTCAGGTGCTTTGGAGAATAGCTTGACTCCTTCTTCTTTGGGGCAGCCCCTGAGACGTTGGAACACTGTTATCATGTCACCCTTAATCCTTCTTTTCACTAGACTAGACATACCCAATTCCTGCAACTGTTCTTTATATATTTTAGCTACCTTGGTCTACATACTAAACAAATGATCCATTGGGGATCCCATATCAAAACAACTTACCTTATGTGCAGAATTTGAAAATAATGTTTAATTTAGCACAGTATTTCAGCAACATGGTTTGGTTGAGATCAGCATATGTGTGACTGATTGGGATAGATTGTAGGGGTGACACTGAAATATTATTTTTATCACATTTTATTTATTCATGTATTAATTTTTGTATTTTATTCCAATTTCATTTTAAATTGTTTTTTTTAATCAGATTTTAGTAATAATTTGTGTTTGGAACTCTGCATTTTGATATGGCCCATGGGCTAATCAATAAAGTAAACTAACTTTATTGATGATGGACAGAAAGGAAATATTTTTTTCTTTAAAAAAAATATTATGATGGCCTGATTAAAAACTAGAATAGAGGTAAAAATAAGAATACACACCTTTATATGAAGCAATACTTAGATGGAAAGGTTAAAGATCAAAAGATGTATGTTTAAATTGGCACTAAAATGATGCATTGAAGTATTCAATACTTAAATAATGAAGGATTATATCTTAATATCAACATGTGTATTAACACTAGGATTATTAATGGTGGCCTGACTAGAAGCTAGAATAGAGGTAGAAATAAGAAATAGGCGGCATATTAGCATACAAAATTTTATATAATAGAATAAAAGCAATAACTAGATGGAAAGATTAGTGATGAAAGATGGCATTACAATGTATGCTCAAATAATATTGTGATTGGCATTAAAATGGAACATTGAAATATTGAATAACTACTTTAAAACAAACATGCATATTAATATTAGGATTACATAAGCTTGACTTGCAACAAATATTATTAATATTATTATTGCTATTTGTATCAAAATGAATGATACCCAGATGATACACTGTTCATGTATTGATGTTGATGTATATTTAAATAATAAACAAGCAAGCAAACAAACAAACAAACTATATGTTTTAGCCTTCAGCCCCCTAATCATCTCTGTTATTCTTTTCTGTACTCTTTTCAAAATTTCAACATCTTGTCTATATAAAGGTGATCAAAATTGGATGCCATATTCCAGGTGTGGCCTTACTAGAGCTTTCTAAATCAGAGCTCTTAAACCTCCTATGCGCCGTCTCCCATCCATCCCCATGCATTTTGCTCCCGATTCTTTTTTTAACTAGCCAAAATGGGGCCATAGGTTTTGGTTTCACCTATTAAGGGTTGGAAACTTCTGTAGAGGCATAAAAAATGGCTCTGCATCTTTGCTTGGGGTACACAGATGAGCGTGCAGCTGTGGGAGTGGCTGCTTCTACTTTTTAATCAATTTTTAATATTCCTTGCCTCTTTTAAACTTTACATAGTGTTTTTTTTCTGTATATCTTTATCTATATCTATATCTATATCTATATCTATATCTATATCTATATCTATATCTATATCTATATCTATATCTATATCTATATCTATATCTATCTATCTCTATCTCTATCTCTATCTCTATCTCTATCTCTATCTCTATCTCTATCTCTATCTATCTATCTATCTATCTATCTATCTATCTACCTCTATCTATCTATCTATCTATCTATCTATCTATCTATCTATCTATCTATCTCTATCTATCTATCTATCTATCTCTATCTATCTATCTATCTATCTATCTATCTATCTATCTATCTATCTATCTATCTATCTATCTATCTATCTATATAAATAGAGTTTGAAGGGACCTTGGAAGTCATCTATCCAACTGCCTACTTTTATGATGAAGAATTTATTACTATTTAGTAAGCAGCAAGACTTATTTTTGAAAAAACTGGCCAGCCTAGAGTTCTTTTTAATGAATGGTAGAGGCAAAAATCAGATTAGAACTGACACCGATTCAAACTCCCATACTCTTTATTTTTCCTGAATTAAAGACCCTCCTAGGATGGGTTAAAACAAAGCGCATTAAACAAGGGATGCTCCAACCACTTGAAAATAGCGGTGTCATGCAAAGGAATATGTTTTGCACCTCAGCATCTCTAACAAAATAGCTAAACACATTTTTGGAATTGATGGTTCCTGGTTGTCTCAATTCTGAATCCTTTCTCTAAAAGATCACTGACAGTAATAGGAACCTGTTGAGATCTTAAGGTCAGCAGGAGATTCTACCTTCACGATGTCATCACTTTATCATGCTTGTTTGTCATGCACATAATGGAGGATACTGTGTGACACCCCCAATTTCTGGAATGCATCCCTTGGAACTTGAACTCTATTCTTTCATCTTTTTTTGGAAGATGTCAGCCTTTCCTCTTCATGAAATCTTTTTCAATGGATGTCCAATGTCTTCTTAAAAACCTCCAGTGTTGGAGCATCCACAACTTAGAACGTAGAATAATGAGGTTGGGAGATACCTTGGAGGTCTTTTAGTCCAACTCTTGCTCAAGTAGGAGACCCTATCATCCTCATCATCAACTTTTAATGATCCCATAATCCCTTCTGGGTGGAGTCTGGGCAACTGAATGGAGGTAGCAGAGTGTTTAATGGCTGGATGCCCTTCCTGTTGCCAATGCGGAGTTTTGTTCAGCAGATATATTCTCATTGTGCCCAGAGAGAGGAATATCTTCCTCTACTGAGGATCAAACTCACAGCCTCCTGATTGTGAGGTGAGAGCTCCACCTCTAGGCCACCGTACCACTCCATATATACTCTAATATATTATTGTACACTGCCCAGGGTGCCTGTATGAGGGACATAGGTGATTCTTAAATATGACAAAGAAATAAACTTGAATATGGCCATCAGATACCTATCCCTACCTGAAAACCTTTAAGTTCTACCAAGATCACCTTCTCATTTTTAAAAAAATAAATAAAAGGACATTTATCTATTATTCTATTTGCACATCCACACCCAAAGAATGATTCAAGATCTTGACAGATTTGGACACGGGGGCCCTATCTAACAAAATGAATATCAGTGTAGAAAAAAGCAAGGTTTTAAACTTAGGCAAGAAAAACCAATTATACAGGTACAGACTAGATAAAACGTCGCTCAATAGCAGTAACTGTTAGAGGGATCTTGGAGTCCTAGTGGATAATCACTTTATGTTGTGGTTTGCTGGCAGCCTGTGCAGACAGCAGCAGAATCAGACAGTGTGGAAGAACAGGGACCAGTCCAGGAGTCTGGAGAAGATTTGGGTGAGGGTCCTGTGTCCGATGCAGAGATGGGGCCAGGACCATCTGGGAATTATGTGCTGACTCTGGAGCCTCCAGAATCTGGCACCAGCGAGGTAGAGGAACAAGGGGAGCCTGTTCCCAGTGTGTGTGTGTGTGCACAGAGCTGCCAGAAGGCAAGAGCAGCTAAGACAAAAGGGGCGACTCAGGAGTAAGGCTTGGAGGTGATTGCCCCTCCCATAAAGTATAAAGGAAATGCAAAGGTAGAGAAACCTTTGCAGGAAGCAAAGTCATTCACTCTGTTCGGATTAAACCTTGAAGCTCTGTGTGGACTTTGTACTTCATTTGTTTTTTACAGTTAATTTGGCACTTTAGTTGTTGGCAGCAATTCAAAGGAGAGAAAGGTGGATGCTTATCTCAGGGGGCTGTTTGGGACTCATTATGGGCTGGGAATGAACATAATTCACAGCATTGAAATAAAACAAGGGTTGTTTGGACTAAGTGTGTGCTTAATTATGATCTCAGGAAGCCTTGGTCAGAACACTTTAATATGGTCCAGCATTGTGCAGCAGCAGCCAAAAAAGCCAGTGCAATCCCAGATTGTATTAACAGAGGGATAGAATCAAGATCCTGTGAAGTGTTATTACCACTTTATAAAACCTTAGCAAGTAGACCACGATTGAAATACTGCATCCAGTATTACTCACTGTGTTATAAAAAAAGATGTTGAGATTCTGGAAAGAGTACAGATAAGAGTTTTTTAAAAAAAAGGATTAGTGGGCTGGAACATATGAAGAATAGTTGCAGGAACTGGATATGGCTTGTCTAGAGAAAAGGACGATTAGGGGAGACATGGTAGCAGTGTCCCAACATTTGAGAGGTTGCCATGAAGAAGAGGGGTGTCAACCTATTTTCCAAAGCACCAGAAGACAAGACAAGAAGCAATGGATGTAAGCCAACCTAAAACTAAGGAGAAATTTCCTGACAGTGAAAACAATTAGCCAGTGGAACAGCTTGCCTCCAGAAGTTGTGAATGCTCCAACACTGGAGGCTTATTCAAAGAAACTGGAATGGTATATAAGGTCTCCTGGATCTTGTCTGGAATAGTATAGGGTCTCCTGCTTGAGCAAGGGGTTGGACTAGGAGACCTCCAAAGTCCCTTCCAACTCTGTTATTCTGTTAGATGTTGGATTCCCATAAGGTACTTTCAGATCTCAAGGGGAGATAGTCTGCTCTAATTGCCTTTAGGTGGTGCTCAAAACATTGTACCTTCTCCAGCCTGCTGGACCCAAAGAATACATGCCACAAGGAACACAGCATGGTGCCTTGTTTGATTATTCACTTCCTTTGTCAGCAATTAATCTTTACTGTCACTTTTATGGAAAGGCACTCTTGATTTACTAACGTATTTAGCAAGGGTCAATAACGGCGGTGTAATATAGGCATAGTCAAAGCAATACAATTACTGAAATTACTCACCTTGAAGTGCTCAACTGTCACCTGTTGTTGCCTTTCCTTTTTGCTTCTTCTGAGGGTTTGCAGACCCTGACCATCGATTGCTGTGGACGTATCCACTTTTCTACAGGTTGTCAATAGATATTGGACTACTCCTCTGCCCACCATGGATTTCCTGGGGTTAGGGCAGTGCAAGACCAAACACAGAGCTGTGTGTTACATGCAGATATCTCCCTTGTAGTTCCTCACTCAAGAGGGGTAAAACATCATCCAAATCTAATATGTATCATTTTGTACTGCTAAACTTCTAAGTGACCATGGTTGCTCCCTGGCTTAGATAAATATATTCAGGGGTGGGCTGCTGGGGGTTCACAGGGTT
Organism: Notechis scutatus; assembly: GCF_049901735.1. Classification (NCBI taxonomy): domain Eukaryota; kingdom Metazoa; phylum Chordata; class Lepidosauria; order Squamata; family Elapidae; genus Notechis; species Notechis scutatus. Next base: position 56,886,026 of record NC_142012.1, read on the forward strand.
TCGGGAGAGCCCCTAGCTAAGATTCTGTGCAGTTTGAAGAACCCCCAAATCTCACCCCTGGCTGACCCTGCCCACTCCGCCCCTCCCAGGAGTCCCCACATGGCCTGTTTTGGATGCAGGTAAGTGCAGGGTGCATGTGGAAGCTCAGGGAGCGTGAAAAATGGACTTCCCGGAAGTTCGGAAAGCTGGAAATGGGCCTGTTTGCAGCTTCCAGAAAGCCCTCCGGAGCCTGAGGAGGCCATTTTTGTCCATCTGGAGGCTCAAGGAACCACTTCTTCTTTGATCTTTTCTATTATAGGACAGCTCTTGGTTTTTAGCTGCAATACTATGATATATTTCAATATGGATGAGACTGGATGTTTCTGATTACTGTTTGTATATACATATTATTATTCGATGGGATCATACTTCGTATTTTGTTATCTTCAAAGGTTTTTTCCCCTTGCAGACATTCGTGAAATAATATCCTGTATGTATGTAAAATATATATGCATCCACCCATTTCTGTCTGTTGTAAGGGTACGGGATCAAAACCTTGCTCCACAACTGTAATCATTGGATGACTCCAGGCATGTTATGTTTAGTTTCTTCTATTTACAATTTGATTGAATTTTCAAACTGGACGTGGAGGAACACAGTAATACCTTCTAAGTAACACCTTGAAGTTAGCCCTTGGTTCCTTCCACAGAAGCCAACCAAAGTGAGAACAAGGTTAAAGTACCAAGTTTGATTTTAATTATATGGTGTGGGAGAGTTTATTTTTTAAAAAAACTATGGGGAAAGGAGAGAACTAATCCAGTTTGGTCATATGGTGAAGTGGTTAAGGTTAAGGTATGGTCTAGGAACTGGGAGTCTGGGAATTCTAGTCTTGCTTTAGGCATGAATACCAGCTGGGTGACTTTAGGCCAATCAACAGAAGACAAAGAGTTCTAGTCAGGCATGAAAGTCAATTGTGTGACTTTGGGCCGGTCACTCTCTCTCACTGCACCCCACACTACAGGGTCATTGTTGTGGAGAAAATAGGAGAAGGCAGGGATATTATGAATGTCTACCACCTTGACTTACTTATAAAATGATAAAGTCAATATAAAAATCAAATCAAATCAAATCAAGGAAGGAAGGAAGGAAGGAAGGAAGGAAGGAAGGAAGGAAGGAAGGAAGGAAGGAAGGAAGGAAGGAAGGAAGGAAGGAAGGATTATTTCCTTACACACCCATAAATTAATAGTTTGTTATACAATTCAATGTGTTCCAGGTTGGAATGTTTCATAGTCATTCAAATGTGAAAACATCAAGATTGCTACATTGCATTTCTTATGCAGGCAAGTTACCTGTCGCCATCCAAAAGGCAATTCAGATGTTTAAGTGTGTCTACAGGGATTGATTAAGTGCCAAACAAAGTGGATAGATTTTTAGAAAAGACTTGAGCTACTCACAAGGCTCATTGACTGCTGGATAATGTCCTTACTCTTTCATTGATTTTCAAGCTATTATGATAATCTAGTTTTGACCTTTTGAATGACACAGGCAAGCTGTGCTCCCTTCCATAATTCACACAACAAACCTATGGCTCAAGCAAAACCAAAACAGGCACTCTGCCATTCCTGTCCATCAATATTGATCAAGTCAAATGACCCACAAAGACATAAAGTTTCTTCCAGTGTTGTGGGCTTCACAATCTTATTGTGGTGTTGATTCTCAGTTCAAATGGACCAATTAGCCAGTAGAAATGTATATCCAACAAACGAAGCCATAGACAATGTTTATATTGAAACAAGCAAGAAATGTGTCACGGAGAAGGAAGAAAGAATTGAGCTGGTGAGGAATAGACTGGAGTGAGGAGACCAGTAAGTTTAGAATCTGTTTTATCTTATTTTAAACTTGTATAGGATGTTTTATAGATGGCATTTAGCCCCAGTGAGGTTGGCAAGGATGTTTAAAGATAATTCAGTCAAATGCTGGAAATGCCACCAGACACTTGGGTCATATTATCATGTTTGGTGGATATGTGTAGAAGCCAAAAAATATTGGACAAAAATACACACATGGTTGGAAAAGATGATACAACAGCATATTGCTTTAAAACCTGAAATATTCCTGTTGGGGATTTTACCTGAAATTTATAGTAAAGAGAATGTATATTTGATTATCCATGCATTTAACTGTGGCTAGAATTGTATTTGCTCAAAACTGGAAAAGTGAAGAGATTCCTACTGATGAAAACGTGATCAGGAAAATATTAGAATATGCAGAAATGAATAGGCTAACACTTGCAGTTGAAGAGAAGGAGCAAACTGAATATTACAAGATATGGGAACTATTTTATTGATGGCTAGAGGAAAAATATGAAAGCTAGAAATAGCTAACAGATAAGTGAAATATAGAAAATATGTTAATAGAACTAAATATGTTAAGAAGAGGAGTGTTATAGTGATAGTGATATTATGTATAGGAATAAGATAAGAATAGAGAATTAAATACCAAAGTAATGAATATGGTTGTAAATTATAATTGTTATTGCACAAGATATTTCTACCCAGGCAATGCCCCGTTAAATGGAAGATGAACTGTTTGCATTTAAAATAAAATTAAAAAACTTAATAAAAAAGAATCTGTTTTATCTGATGATGTTGCCTAGCTTGGTAATGAAACATCAGCAAGAAAAAAACAAGCTCAGAGAGCACCAAGGACCTCATGTTTTATCTGATCAGGAACAAAAATTAAGCTATTAATGCCTAAATGGGTGAATTTTAAAGTGGTGGGATTACATTTTTTTTTTTACTACCAGTTCTGTGGGCATGGCTTGGTGGGTGTGGCTTGGTGGACGTGGCTTGGTGGGCATGGATTAGTGGGCATGGCAGGGGAAAGATACTGCACAATCCCCATTCCCTCCCCACCCCACTAACCTGCTTTCCAGCTCCGTTCTCCTGTGCAGGGCAACCAAAGAAGACCCAGCCGATCAGTTGGGATTTGGGAGGCAGAGAAGAGATGGGGGTGAACCCAGTCAGAGGTGGGATTTGCCAGTTCTCCAAACTACTCAAAATTTCCGCTACCAGTTCTCTAGAACTGGTCAGAACCTGATGAATACCACCCCTGATTTTAAAGATATATTCAAGACATGGTGTCAACCTGCAAAACAACTTCTGTTGAAGCCACACTTATTTATGCTTCATTTCTTGTTGCCATTCAGGGGGGAGGGCTGAATTTCTTGTTGCCATTCAGGAGGGGAGGGCTCAGGAATGTGGTGCCTCAATTGGCTAGCCGTAACATCTATAAGCCACCGTGAGAACCAAGGTCATGTCACGAACACCTGTTGAAGTTGAACTTCAACCTACATCTAGACTGATTTGCCTTATATGACCTGAGAGACAAAGTGGGAGAGGAGTGGGGAGGTTTGCTTATTTTAAGTATCCCTAAACACAGGAACAAGCTAGAGATAGCTTCAACTTTCTTTCTTTTTTAAAAGAACAAGTTTTATGTGCTTTTTTCCCTTAATATACATAGCTGTTCATAGTTATACAATGCCGTTGTGTGCTGGTTACATCAAGTCCCTTTTTTTCTTTCCCATCCTGTTATACATCCTAATTAAAACTATCCTATAGTATGATCTCTCCATCATATTATACTTCCAAATTATCTCTATTATCTTCTACCATGATATATTGTTACAATCCTCACTTTATGCACTTCATATTATATTCATGTACAGTTCATAAATATACTTTTTTACCTTGTTTATTCTTACAACTTCCCCTATCTCTGTATATATGTGTTTTGTTGATCTTCTTATTTAACACTAATCTCTGCTTCTATTATTTATCCAATTATCCAGTGTTAAATAGTACTCTGACTCTTCCTTATGTTTAAATTCCATTGTAAGCCTGTCCATTTTGGCACACTCTAGTATTTTTTTTTTATTACTTCCTCCTCTGTAGGTGTCCTTTCATTTTCCCAATTTTGTTCATGTAAGATTCTAGCTGCAGTTGTTGCACTGAATTTTTTATTGACCAAGTGTGATTGGACACACAAGGAATTTGTCTTGGTGCATATGCTCTCAGTGTACATAAAAGAAAAGATACATTTGTCAAGAGTCAAGAATCATAAGGGAAACACTTAATAATAGTCATAGGTACAATAAGCAATCAAATCATAATAGAAAACAGTGAATATAAATCATAAGGATACAAGCGACAAAGTTACAGTCATACAGTCACCAGTGGGAGGCGATGGGTGATAAGGAGTGATGAGAAGATTAATAGTAATAGCAGTGCAGACTTTGTAAATAGTTGGACAGTGTTGAGGGAATTATTTGTTTAGCAGAGTGATGGTGTACAGGAAAAAAATGTCCTTGTGTCTAGTTGTTCAGGTGTGCAGTGCTCTATAACATTGTTTTGAGGGTAGGAGTTGAAACAGTTTATGTCCGGGATGTGAGGGGCCTATAGATATTTTCACAACCCTCCTATTGACTCGTGCAGTATATAGGTCCTCAATGGAAGGCAGGTTGGTAGTAATTGTTTTTTCTGCAGTCCTAATTACTCTCTGAAGTCTGTGCCTGTCTTGTTGGGTTGCAGAACCAAACCAGAACATATGTTATATGTATGATTAAATATGTATGATTGTTATTTGTATGATTAAACATGTGAGTCTTCTATTGTATTTCTTTGCTATTATCTCTAATAAAAATTGTTCTGGTTTCATGTCTGTTTGTTGTTTCATCATCTCTTCTAGCCAATTCTTTATCTTCTGCCAATATTTTTTTCACCACTGGACAGGTCGACCACTTGTGATAATAAGATCCCAACTTTTGTTTGCACTTCCAACATTCAGGTGATACGTTTGGGAACATTATTGCCAATCTTGCTGGTGGCAAGTCCCAACTTCAACTTTCTAAGTGCTGATACGATGTGCTCATTAAAGGATCTTTTGAATCTCAAAGTATCAGAGTCCTGACTTCCCTGAAACAGATAGATAGATAGATAGATAGATAGATAGATAGATAGATAGATAGATAGATAGATAGATAGATAGATAGATAGATAGATAGATAGATGGATAGATAGATAGATAGATAGATAGATAGATAGATAGATAGATAGATAGATAGATAGATAGATAGATAGATAGATAGATAGATAGATAGATAGATGAGATAGATAGACAGATAGATAGATAGATAGATAGATAGATAGAGAGAGAGAGAGAGAGAGAGAGAGAGAGAGAGAGAGAGAGAGAGAGAGAGATATGCAGGGATATTTAGATAGATAGATAGATAGATAGATAGATAGATAGATAGATAGATAGATAGACAGATAGACAGATACATAGATACATAGATAGATATATAGATATTACTTGGAACAATGACATCAAGCTAGCTAAAAAAAAAAAAAGGAAGAAAGTTGGTGGAAGGAATACTACTGCCAAAGAAAGCACAAGGGCATGAGTAGAGTCACTAGGAGTTGAGTTCAAGTTGAAGGAACGTTTTCTCTTATCTCTTTAGTAGGAATGAACAACCTGAGTACCTTTTTTCTGCAGCTTTTATAATCATTTGACAACAGCCTTGCTTACCAACAGAATAATAGAATATCAAAGTTGGAAGGGACCTTGAAGGTCTTCTAGCCCACCCCTGCTGTTGAGCTAGTTGTGGTAGTAAGTTGATAGCCACCTGTAATTATAGACAGTTGACCTCCTCAATCTATCAATTGTTGTATACAAAGGACATTGTTTAACCAATTGTATTGTAGGTCATTTTCTAGTTTTCTCAGTCTTGTTCTGCTATTGTATGGGGAATTGTAACAGCTTCAAGTATGAATAGGTGATAAGGATGAATCAGAGAACATGGAAAAATGTGATTTAATATATGTGTTAGAATAGTACTATCCTGAAATCAGATACTGCTGGTGAATTGGTCTGTCTCAGTTGGGTTGGAATAAAAAGAACAAGAAAATACGTGGTTTTTTTTTGGGGGGGGGGAATGGACTTTGGGACATTAAAAACCACAGCAGAGTCTTCTGGAAAAAATGATTTAGAAGCAAGGGTATTGCAAAATGAGCAGAGCTTTCTCTAACAGTGTCAGTCAGTCCTTGAAGGAAATAAACAAAATGTGAAGGATGAATTGCAGCCTGATAAATAGAGTTTTTGGAATCCTACAGGGCCCAACAAAATTAGAAAGAGTCAGATGGCATCTAATGGCATTCAACTGCACTACTAAGCAAATATTTGTGTATGTATTTGCTTATTCGCTTATTTATAATGAGCCAAAATCATTGCCTTTCATTTCCTCTGGGGATGAATGACTTTTTTTCCCCTCCCCACTAATGCTGTAAGCAAAATTTATCAGTCAGGTTGCCTGCAAGAAAGAAAGAAACACACACACACACACACACACACACACACACACACCAGCCATCATCTTTCCATCTGGAAGACAATCTGAAGCTGAGATTTTTCCCTCCTGACTTGAGAAGTTCCATTTCACAACCTTAAATGGAGATAATATCAGGACCTGTCAAGTGCCCTCAGGAAACCACAAGCTCATGGCACTGTTTTTTCTCCTCCTCCTCCTCCTCCTCCTCCTCCTCCTCCTCCTCCTCCTCCTCCTCCTCCTCCTCCTCCTCCTCCTCCTCCTCCTCCTCCTCCTTCTCCTTCTTCTTCTTCTTCTACCTCAGCAGCTCTTCGATGACACAAATATACCTCTGAAAAGTCTTCATAGCATCTTAACAAAAAAAATCACAAAAAACCAAACAAATAAATAAATAAAATTGCTGTGAAGGACCCGGAAGTAGCATAAAGCTTGCTAAGGCAAGGGATGGCCTGGAGTCCTCTTCCATTTTTGCATATAAAAGTGGTGTTTATGTGAAGCTTTAATCTGCCCTGAATGGGTACAATTTGGAGTAGTTTTAGAATAGAATAGAATAGAATAGAATAGAATAGAATAGAATAGAATAGAATAGAATAGAATAGAATAGAATAGAATAGAATAGAATAGAATGGACCTTGGAGGTCTTCTAGTCCAGCCCCATGCTCAAGAAGGAGACTCTACACCATTCTAGACAAGTGGCTGTCCAGTCTCTTCTTAAAAGCCTTCAGCATTGGAGCAAACACAATTTCTGGAGGCAAGTCATTCCACTGGTTAATTGTCCTCCCTGTCAGGAAATTTCTCCTTAGTTCTAGGTTGCTTCTCTCCTTGATTAGTTTCCATCCATTGCATCCCTTGCTTCCCATTGCTTTGTTTTTGGCTTAGTTGAAGTGAGGTATCAAAACTATATTTTGTTCTGCATCTCTCAGGGGCCAAGAATCAAGACCATTCTTTTTTTTTTTTAACTCCCCTTTTATGGATTACAAATTTGAAATGAATATAAATGTTGTTACTTGAGAAAGTGAAAGTTTTAGAAAGGGTAAGAGGATTGTTGCACCATTCCAGAAGAACAGATTTGCTTATCCTAGATATATATTCCTAGAAGAGGATATCATTTCATCAGCCGGCAAGTTTATTATTAAATAATTGTTATAATTAAATGATTACTAGCCTCCAGCAAGACTGGAGGCTAAAACACATGAAGAACAGTTGCAGGAATTGGGTATGTCTAGTTTAATGAAAAGAAGGAGTAAGGATGATGCGGTAGCACTTCTTCCACTGCTTGAGGGGCTGCCAAAAGGAAGGGAGAGTCAACCAGGGATGGGACCAGTTTGGATGAACCGATAGTTCCAGCAATCAGTTGACCCCGCTCACCCTCCCCTGCCCTAGTCTATTCTTTATTTCCTTGTTTTGAAGCATGGCACAGTGGATTGCCGCGCCTCCAGGGGTGAGATTCTACCTGGTCGCACCGGTTCTATAGAACTGGTTGTTACGATTCTGCACAGTTAGGAGAACTGGCAAATTGCACCATTGGCTGGCCCCACCCCGACCCACTCTGCCCCACCCAGTCACTCCTTACCTGGCATGCGCGCCATCCAACTTGCCTGCAAAGTTGCTATTTTTCCTTTTTTTCCCCCGACCATCAGCTGTTCTGACTATCAGCTGTGCCGGGAGATTTAGGTTAGCTAGAAAGCAGGAAATTATTCGATTTCTTGCTTTCTAGCTAATCTAAAAGCAGAGCTAAACCTTCCTAGCTTCTATTTTTTATTGCAGATTCAGATAGCAGATTTCAGAAAGATAGATCTCTGAATGAATCTATGATTCTGTGAGCAACTCAATCTTCTTGCCTGCTTTGCCTGCTTTTGGATAAAAGTTGCTTTTTTAAAATAAAAAAATCAATATTTACATACATGGTGTGTTGTGAGTTAATTTTGTCAGTTTGCTTGCAGACGAATTTTATGTGACAGACTCAGGTAGCATATTGCAGAATGGTAGATCTCTGAGTGAATCTGTGATTCTGGGAGCAACTCAATCTGCTTGCCTGTTTTGCCTGATTTGGGGTAAAAGTTGCTCTTTTTTATTAAAAAAAAATCAATATTTACATAAATATTTACAATATTTACCTACAAGCCATGCCCATCCAGTCACGTGACCACCAAGCTACACCCAATCAGCAAGCCATGCCCATTCAGTCACATGACCACCAAGCCACACCCACAAATTAGGCCACATCCACAAAACTGGTTGTTAAGAAATTTGAATCCCACCCCTGCACACCTCAGCTGTTTTACTTACCCAGGCTGCAGCAGAAAGTAAGTTTTAGAACTGAAAATGGCTGTTTTTAAAATGCTGCGACGTGCGTGCTCACCGAACCGATTGTTACACCACCACTGGAGTCAACCTATTCTCCAAAGCACCTGAAAGCAGAACAAGAAGCAAAAGGAAGGAAACTCATTAAGGAGAGAACCGACTTCGAGCTCAGGAGAAGTTTCCTGACAGTGAGAAGAATTCATCAAAATTGTCTTCAGAAGTTATGGTTGCTCCTTGACTGGAGGTTTTTCAGAAGAGACGGGAAAGACATTTGTCTGGAATGGTGTAGGGCAGGGGTGTCCAACCTTGGCAACTTTAAGACTTGTGGACTTCAACTCCCAGAATTCCTCAGCCAGCTTTGCTGGCTGAGGAATTCTGGGAGTTGAAGTCCACAAGTCTTAAAGTTGCCAAGGTTGGACACCCCTGGTGTAGGGTCTTCTGTTTTGGCAAGAGGTTTTACTAGAAACCTCCAGCTCTGTTATTCTGTTATTATGTATGCCTAAATGGAGACGCACTGAGGTATCCAAAATTGGAAAAAAATGCCCTTTCATGGAATAGTAAATATTTTCTATACTATCTTTTGCTGAAAATGGAAAAAGTTAAAATGATTTCTGCACTGGATAACTGAAAAGTGTTGAATAAGGAGACAAAGGATTTGTTATGTTTAAGAACTTGGAGGGGTAATAATTTTGATTGTAATATTTTCCCTTCTTTCTTTTAATGATATTGTTTTAAGTTTTTGTTTCTTTTTTTTTTTTTTTTTTTTGCATATGTATATATTCATCTTTATTCAAGTAAAATGATATATTATGAAATTATAGTTTTTTTAAAAAAAAATCTTTGACTTCTTTTCCAAAACAAAATGATTCGCTAAAGGGTTGAATGGTCAGATATGAACTTCAGAGTATTCCATTTCTGGACAGCCGTAATATTATAACTTTCTTGCAAATCTAACCCTAAACCAATTAAAACAGAAGTGCTATAATGTTCTCCATGCTAATCACGGGAGAGAGGAGGGGGGCTCTGCTGACTTCAGCGGTGCACAGGCCCAGCGTCTTACCATGTGAGCCACCGCAGCGCTAGGAGTCCATAAGATTTAGAATTCATGTAGCTAAGAACTAAATAATACATGGGCGTTCTAAATCTCATAGTTTTTATAGGAGTCCATAAAAGCCAGGAGATTCAGAAAACTGATGTATTATTTAATTCTAAATACATCTCGGTCATCAGTATAGATTACAAAGGCATTTTTGGAAATAAATTTGAGGTCAGAAACCTGTGTTGGCTCTAGAAGCGTGCTAGTTGCCTATTCATATATTTTTTTTAATTAAAGTAATGAAAAGAAGCAGAGGAGGTGGATTGGTGTCTGTAGCCATTGGACTGAGACTAATTTACCTCAGTCCCTGCGGCCTTAAAGTACAGGCCAGTGTTGAAGAAAGAAAGAAAGCATTTGCTGTCACAATAGCTTAAGAATCCAAACTCTTCTCCTCCCTCCCCCCTCACTTGTTCCATTCCTTTCAGTACGGATTTGTGAGAAACACCTGCTTGGCGAGCAAAGTAGCTCTTAATGTGCTATAAGCTCCTGGGTCTCTCCGACAAGCCTCGTTAAAAATAATGGAGGACTTAAATGCAAGAAAATAAATAAATAAAAAGGCAGGGATAAATAATGACACATTCGACTGATCCCAAACAGTCAGTGACAAATGGTTTCAGAGAAAAATGTAAAAACTGTTCTCTCTGTCTGTCTCTCTCTGTCTCTGTTTCTCTATCTGTGTGTGTGTCTTTCTGTCTCTGTCTCTCTCTGTCTCTCTCTTAGTTTTTCTGTCTGTCTCTCTGTCTCTCTCTCTCTCTGTGTGTGTTTCTCTCTCTCTCTCTCTCTTTCTCTTTCTCTGTCTGCCTCTCTGCCTCTGTCTCTCTCTCTGTGTGTGTATGTGTCTCTTTCTCTGTCTCTCTCTGTCTCTTTCTCTGTGTCTGTCTGTCTTTCTTTCTGTCTGTCTGTCTTTCTGTCTGTCTCTCTGTCTCCCTCCCTCTCTATGTATCTCTGTCTGTCTCTTTCTCTGTCTCTCTGTCTGCCTCTCTGCCTGTCTCTGTCTGTCTCTCTGTCTCTGTGTGTGTGTCTCTGTCTCTCTCTGTGCATGTGTCTCTTTCTCTGTCTCTCTCTGTCTCTGTCTCTGTCTCTGTCTCTGTGTCTGTCTGTCTGTCTGTCTCCCTCCCTCTCGCTGTATCTCTGTCTGTCTCTCTCTCTCTGTCTCTATGTTAATGTGTCTCTGCTCTCTCTGCCTCTCTCTCTCTCTGTGGTGTGTGTGTATGTGTCTCTAGGAGAAAATCTTTGAAGCAACTGAAGTGCCCCTTTTGAAGGTGGGTAGGGACAAAAGGTCAACAAGTTAGGTTTTCGTTTGTACTGCTGCAACTGCAACCTTGAATTTACCATTGAATTGAATTTGCCAGTCTCTCCGTTTGCTTCTGAGGTAGCTGACTGGCTGATTTCTCAAAAAAAAAAAAAAAAAAAAAAAATAGAAAGAAGACCCTCACAATTAGGAGGCGGTGAGTTTGATCCTAGATAGAGGCAGATATTTTTTCACTCTGGGCACAATGTGTAACACTGCTGTGAACTCCACATAGGCAATCAGGAAGGGCATCTGGGTAGTAAATGCTCAGCTGCAATCAGTGGTCTCGACCTCATCCCAAAGCAAGGATTACAGATTACAGTTTAACCAAGTTGGAAGGGATCTTGTAGGTCATTTAGTCCAATCCAAACCCAAGCAGGAGACCCTACACCATTTCTGACAGAGGGCAGTCCAGTCTCTTCTTGAAAGTCTCAAGTGATGAAGCTCCCACAACTTCTGAAGGCAACTTCTGTTCCATGGGTTGATTGTCCACACTGTCAGAAAGTTTCTCCTTATTTCCAGGTCGAATCTCTCCCTGTTCTGTTTCCATCCATTATTCCTTGTCCAACCTACAGGTGCTTTGGAAAATAGGAATTGCAGGGCTGTTTAAAAACAACAACAGTTTTATGGAAGAAAAATATCCCACAGACTGGGGATGTGGAGAAAGGCTTCCTTGCCCTCTGTTCATGTCCAGCAGTGCAGCCCAGTTCCTAACAGGCCATGGACTAGTACTAATCCATGGCATGAAGGTTGGAGACCTCTGTGATAGATTATTCTATTGTTGTATAGAATTTAGTATCAGAAAAACTTAGTTTTTCCATAGTTTTAGAAGAAACTAGCTCAGGATGATATAATTGAAGCATATACACCCAGATTCCACCCTTGGATATGTCAAGGTCAACATTTCTCTTCATTTTCTCATCTATATGAAGTTCTCAAGGAAAACGTTCTTGAATTTTTTCATAATTAAATATAGAACTATGACGCCTTCAGCCTGATCTAAGTATAGTACATAAAATTATACATTGCAATGCCCTACCTGTCAATGAATACTTCAGCTTCAACCATAACAACACAAGAGCACAAAATAGACACAAACTCAAGGTTAACCGCGCCAAACTTGATTGCAGGAAATACGACTTTAGCAACAGAGTGGTCAATGTCTGGAATACTCTACCTGACTCTGTGGTTTCTTCCCCAAACCCCAAAAAGTGTCTACTATTGACTTCACCCCTTTTCTAAGAGTTCTGTAGGGGGTGTGCATAAGTGCACCAATGTGCCTACTGTCCTTGTCCTATTGTCTTTTTTTTTATTCATATCCATTTCATGTATTCATAACCATGCTTATACTTATACCTGTTATCTTATAATTGCTGGACAAAATAAATAAATAAAATAAATAAATATTTTAAAGTCCCACTCAAATTTGTCACTTGAATTTAGGGTTTCACGATTGAAAATTCCATAAAGAAATGACTGAGAAATTCTTTCACACTGAGGCTTAACCTTTGCCAGAGAGTTCCCCGGGAGAAATTTAGGGGACTGAAGTTTGATTCCACCATCAAAGATAACTTCCAGCAAATCATTATTATTATTTTGTTGGGTGGATGGGGGAATAGTTTTGGTTGATGTGAACTCTCTGTTTACTTCAAAAGAAGTGAGTTGGTTCTGCGTTGTCACGATTCATTTTCATCAATATCACTTAGCAAAGCTGCTTTGGCGGCACTTAGAGCTGAAAGAACCGAGCGATGCTACGAGCTTGACATTGAAAATGACTTACATTATGCTGTATCTTACACAGTACCATAACATTTTTTTAAAAAAAATGCCTAGGGCACACAAATCAATCACAGAGCTCACACCAATAACAAAGAAAGTAAATAATTTGTGCTTAGGACAAAAAGCAGTCTACATATCTGAATCTCAATCTATTTACAAATGCTAAGGTTTTTTTCCTTAGCCAGACTCTTCTGAAAATTGGTGAGCTTTTTATTTTTTACTGGGAGGGAGAGAGAGAAAAAGAGAGAGAAAGAGAGAGGGGACACAGAGAGAGAGAGACAGAGAGAGACAGAGAGGAAGAAATGGGCAGACAAATACATTGTTTTAATGAATTGATGGTTGCTTAAGCTTAAGGTTTTACTAAGGAGTGGAAAGAAAAATGCTAAGGGTCTTGGAAGGTTATTAAACTTTTTTTTTTCCCAGTGAAAAAGTAAATACAGGTAATCCTGAACTTACAGTATTTCATTTAGATAGTCTTTAATCAATCAGAATAGAGAGGGAAGGTAGGTGTTTTAGTCCAACCCAACACTCAAGCAGGAGATCTAATACCACATAATAGATAATCAGAGTTGGAAGGGACTTTGTAGGTCATCTAGTCAACCCCCCTGCCCAAGCGGGAGACCCTACACCATTTCTGACAAATGGCAGGCCAATCTCTTCTTGAAAGTCTCAGGTGATGGTGCTCCCACAACTTCTGAGAGCAAGCTGTTCCATTGGTTGATTGTTCTCACTGTCAGAAAGTTTCTCCTCATTTCCAGGTTAAATCTCTCCTTGTTCAGTTTCCATCCATTATTCCTTGTCTGGCCTATAGGAGCTTTAGAAAATAGCCTGACCCCTTCCTCCCTATGGCAGCCCCTCAAATATTGGAAGACTGCTATCATGTCTCCCCTGGTCCTTCTCTTTACTAGACTAGCCATGTCTAGTTCCTGCAAACGTTCGTTGTATGTTTTAGCCTCCAGTCCCCTCATCATCCTGGTTGCTCTTCTCTGTACTTTTTCTAGAGTCTCAACTTCTTTTTTTATAATGTGGTGACCAAAACTGGATGCAGTACTCTAGGTGTGGTCTTACTAAAGCTTTATAGAGTGGTATTAGTACTTCCCTTGATCTTGATTGTATCCCTCTGTTAATACAACTTAGGATTGCATTAGCTTTTTTGGCTGCTGCTGCACACTGCTGGCTCATATTTAGCTGGTTGTCCACTAAGACTCCAAGATCCCTCTCACAGTTACTGCTACTGAGCCCGGTTTCACCCAGTCTATATGTGTACTTTTGGTTTTTCTTACCTAAGTGTAGGACTTTACTTTTCTCTACATTGAATTTCATTTTGTTAGATATGGCCCAGTGTTCTAGTCTGTCAAGATCCATCTGGATCTTGAGCCTATTTTCTTGGGTGTTAGCTATTCCTGCCAGCTTAGTATCATCTGCAAATTTTGTAAGTTCCCCTTCTATTCCCTCATCTAAGTCGTTAATGAAGATATTGAAGAGTACTGGGCCTAAGACGGAACCTTGTGGCACCCCACTGCTTACTTCCCTCCATGTAGACTTAGACTCATTAAGGACTACTCGTTGAGTATGGTTTGTCAGCGAGCTGTGAGTCCATCTAGTGGTGGTGCTATCTATTCCACATTTTTCTAGCTTACTAAGAAGTAAGTTGTGGTCTACTTTGTCGAATGCCTTGCTGAAATCTAAATATATTATGTCCACAGTATTTTGCTGGTCTACTAACTTAGTCATTGTGTTGAAGAATGAAATAAGATTGGTTTGGCATGATCTGTTCTTAACAAACCCGTGCTGACTGCTAGTTATTACTTTACTTGTTTCTAGATGTTGGCAGATCTGTTTTTTTATTATCTTTTCCAGTATCTTCCCTGGTATTGATGTTAGGCTGATTGGTCTGTAGTTTCCTGGTTTTTTTTTCCCTTTTTTGAAGATGGGAACCACATCAGCTCTTTTCCAGTTCTCCGGTAGTGCTCCAGGATTTTTGAAAGACATGGTACAATGGTTCTGAGATGACCTCTGACATCTCTTAAAACTCTGGGATGTAATCCATCAGGCCCTGGTGATTTGTGTTCATCAAGATCAGACAGGTGTTCTCTTACTTTTTTTTTTTTTTTTTTGCTTATTTTAACTTTTATTTCTGTTCTGTCTTTTACAGTTATGTTTTTGGTGGGTTGAACTATAGTTTTTTGCGTGAAGACCAATGCAAAGAACGAGTTAAGTAGTTCTGCTTTCTCTGTGTTGCCTGTTACTTCCTTGCTATCTTCTCTCTTTAGTGGACCAACTGTTTCCTTGATTTTTTTCTTGTTATTTATATGTTAGAAGAAACTTTTTTTATTATCTTTGACTTTTGTTGCAAGTCTTTGTTCATTCTGAGCCTTTGCTATCCTGACTTCGTCTTTGCAGATTCTCGCTATCTGCTGATATTCTGCCTTAGTTGTAGGTCCTTCTTTCCATTTTTTGTATTTGTCCTTTTTTTCTTTCAATTTGCCAGAGAGATCTTTGTGCAGCCATGCTGGTTTCTTCTTGGATTTCTTGTTTTTCTTTCTCAGTGGTATTGTGCTAGTCTGGCCTTCTATGATCATACTTTTTAGAGTTTCCCAAGATTCTTGAGTTGTTTTCCCCTTTAGGATTTTCATCCATGGAATCTTTCCCAAGATCTCTCTGAGTTTATTGAAATCAGCTCTTTTAAAATTCAAGACTCTGGTGTCATTATGTTCTGTTGCCTGTGTTTGTGTTATGTTGAATTCTAGTATGACATGGTCACTCTCACCCAAGGTTCCTGCAGTTTCAACTCCCTCTGTCACTTCTTGTCTGTTTGTAAGAATTAAGTCCAGTATGGCAGTCCCTCTAGTTTCACCCTCTACCTTTTGGACAACAAAGTTGTTCCACTGATTGATTGTTCTCACTGTCAGAAAGTTTCTCCTTATTTCCAGGTTAAAATTTTAGATTGTCCAGTCTCTTCTTTAAAAATTCCAGTGATGAAGGACTCACAACTTCTGATGGCAAGCTGTTCCACCGGTTAGTTGACACAACTCCAGATGCATCACTGGAAGGAAATAATAATAATCAGAAAACTGTGTCTCACTTACTTTGTCCATGTCATACAGGAAAATTCATCGTCAGAGAAAGCTATTATGTTTGGAAGAATCAGCAGTAAAAGGAAACCAAGCCATCAAAGAACATTATGGCTGAACCCAGAGGTGGGCTCCTGAGGGTTCGCAAGGGTTCAGGAGAGCCCCTAGCTAAGATTCTGGGCAGTTCAGAGAACCCCCAAATCCCACTCCTGGCTGGCCCTGCCCCACGCATCCCTCCCCTCCCCACCCAGGAATTCTCACTCAGCCCATTTTGGATGCAGGTAAGGACCTCTTGAGAATGGGGTGAGGTCTATGGTAGACAGTTTGAGGTTGAAGCTGTGAGGGGTTGAGGCTGTAACAATGGAGTCTGGTAGGGCGTTCCAGACGTTGACGACTCTGTTGCTGAAGTCATATTTTCTGCAATCGAGTTTGGAGAGGTTTACCTTGAGTTTGTATCGGTTGTTTGCCCGTGTATTATTGTGATTGAGGCTGAAGAAGTTGTTGACAGGTAAGACGTTGCAGCAGACAATTTTGTGTACTATGCTCATATTGGACCACAAGCGGAGCATTTCCAGATTGCCCAAGGCCAAAATTTCAAGCCTGGTGGCATATTAGGAGCCTCTGTGGTGTAGTGGTTAGAGTGCAATACTGCAGGCTACTTCTGCTGACTGCCGGCTGCCTACAATTTGGCAATTCGAATCCCACCAGGCTCAAGATTGACTCAGCCTTCCATCCTTCCGAGGTGGGTAAAATGAGGATCCAAATTGTTGGGGGCAATATGCTGACTCTGTAAACCGCTTAGAGAGGGCTGTAAAGCACTATAAAGCGGTATATAAGTCTAAGTGCTATTGCTATAAGGGATTCAATTGTGAGCAGGCTGAATTATACATAATCAAATCTAACAAAGTTTTCTGGAAAAAAATCAATAGCAAAGTGCTTCTGAACTGTGGCCCTCTAAAAAAAAAGAAAGAAAGAAAAATCAAAACTCCAATCCCCCCCCCCCCCCAAAAAATGCAAAGCTATTCCTAATTTCAATGGTTGGTCCGCTGGTGAAAAGAGAACTCTGTCTGAAGACCCATTTTCTATATTTACCTCAGAAAAAAGAAGCAGTCACAGAGTTTCCTATTGCTCTCTGTACAGCATCTCCCTGGAAACCTTTCATCGGCGGTGTTGTGTTGTTTGAAATCTATGTGATCGAGCTGCTTTCTTGGCAGAAACACCATGTAAGAACTTAGTAGGCAGCTCGCTTCTCTTCAGTTATTAGGCGATTGAGAGAGGCTGAGAGGGCAGGAGAGCAGAACTGCATGAACTCACTCAGAGGAGCCTCTCAGAAAATCTGCTTGCTCTTTTATTCCCCCCACCTTTCTCTCTCCCCTCATTTCAGGGCAACGGTGGCCTTCCAAGCAGCAGGTTTAGCCCTTAATTTTTTACAATTTCCTCAGTGTACTAAGGGCTGGTGCTTTTTTAAAAAAAATTCTCTCACAACTAAAACAGCAACCTGAAGGAAAGCTGTTCAGGACTCAGCGTCTCTGAGGAATGTAGTTCATCATTTTTATATTTATTAGCTGCTGGCTGTGAGGGCTGCTTTTCTTCTGAATTCACTGCTGATACACTTAAGGTCAGGTTTGGTGAATCAAATGTATTGGAAACCTTTGAGGGATATATACAAACTGCTCTCTCTCTCTCTCTCTCTCTCTCTCTCTCTCTCTCTCTCTCTCTCTCTCTCCCTCTCCCTCTCCCTCTCCCTCTCTCCCTCCCTCCTATGTTTTTCTCTATTTCTCATCTATCTACCTATCTATCTCTATCTATCTATTATCTATCTATCTCTATCTGTCTCTATTTATCATCATCTATCTATCTTTTATCTCTATCAGAGAGAGAGAGAGAGAGGGAGAGGGAGAGGGAGAGAGAGAGAGAGAGAGAGAGAGAGAGAGAGAGAGAGAGAGAGAGAGATAGCTTGATGTATCAGACTAGAAACCAGGAGATAGTGAGTTCTGGTCCTACCTCTTCTAGTGACCAGGCATTGGTTCTCAGCCAAACGACCTCTGAAAAATCTTGCCATTGCTATTCATTACTAACCATATCCCTGCAGTTTTCTTGGTAACCTTTCAGAAAGTGATTTGCCATTGCTTCCTTCCAAGGGCTGGGACAGAAGTTTGATCACATGGCCATGGGGATGCTGCAACTGTCGTAAGTATGAAGAACTGTCATAAGTCACTGTTTTCAGTGCTACTATAACTATAGATAGATAGATAGATAAGGATGATAGATAGATAAATAGATAGATAGTGATAGATAGATAGATAGATAGATAGATAGATAGATAGATAGATAGATAATAGACAGACAGACAGATGAATCATAGACAGAGAACTCACTGCCTCCTGGTTTCCAGCCTGATACATCCAGCTGGTTTCTCTCTCTCCCCCCTTTCTCTTTCTCTCTCCCTCTCTCCCTCTCTTTCCCTCTCTCATAGATAGATGATAGATAGATAGATGATAGATAGATATCAATAGATAGATATGGATAGATGGAAAGATAGACAGAGAAGTAGATATGACAAACAGTTCCAACCAATTTCTTCCTACATGCTAGTGAACATGCTGCAAAGGTTTGTTTACTCAGTTGCTTGCTTTAAAGAGGAAAAAGGAGAATGAATCCTGTGAAAAAACAAGGGCCCTTCTTCTATTATCTGGCATCATTAATGGGTCAATGTATAAGTCTAGATCTTACTGACAAATCTTGGCTGAAGCCTGATCTGTTTAAACCAGTTCTGAAAGAGCCCAATATATATGAGGCAGCAAGAGAGAGAGAGAGAGAGAGAGAGAGAGAGAGAAGATATAATTTGATTTGTGGTCTGGCTTCAAAGGCAGTGAATAGGCACATAAATAAGAACAAAGCATGATTGTAATGCACTGAGGGTGCCGAATGGAAAAAGGCGACAAATTAACCATCCTGAAAGCTGAGGGCATATATGCCAAAATTCTTTAATAATTTTTTTTTTTTACAGATGGGTATCTCAACATTGATGGGATGCAATGGCTCAGTGGCTAAGACGCTAAGCTTGTCGATCAGAAAGGTCGGCAGTTCGGTGGTTCGAATCCCTAGCGCTGCATAACAGAATGAGCTCCTGTTACTTGTCCCAGCTTCCGCCAACCTAGCAGTTCGAAAGCAGTTAAAAATGCAAGTAGAAAAATAGGGACCACTTTGGGCAGGAAGGGAACAGCGTTCCATGCGCCTTCAGTGTTTAGTCATGCCAGCCATATGACCATGGAGACGTCTTCGGACAATGCTGGCTCTTCGGCTTTGTAACGGAGATGAGCACCACCCCCTAGAGCCGGGAACGACTAGCACATATGTGCAAGAGGAACCTTTACCTTACCTCAACATCGTTGCTTTTTAATGGGTTGAAATCAGTTACTCAGCCGCTATAGAGTCTGCTCCTGGATTGGAGACAATTTGGCTTTGGAATTCTTTTTCCTCCCATGATCAATTTAGTTGAAATCACTGGAGCCCTGGTTGCCTAAAGTGAAATGCTTCAAGAATCAAGATCAATACTGGCACAACATCTGGGTGAGGTGAGATGTTTCTGGATAGACATTTTGGCCTTGATGAGTTTGTCTAAAGCAAAACTCAAAGCAGAAACAGTGAGGCCTCTGACAAGCCAGAGTTTGTTTTTGATAAGGTCTGACTAAATTTTCTAGAAGGGAAATTTAAACATCTCTTTCTTTATGCTACCCACCTGATACAAAAGAGCTAGAGGGGAGGAATATGCTTAGATCATTTAATCTTGTTTTCAATTTCAGGTTTGACACAGACATTTGTGTCTTATTTATGCCCTCTCACTATGTAAGCCTGTAAATTATGAGTCTAAAATATCTAAGGAAGTATTAGAAATATTAAGTCCAAGAAAATTGCCCTCTTGGCTATAATCCAACATTCCAACAGTACAATTACTCAAGGAGCATTTTATTTTATTTTCTCTCCAAGGATGCTATGCTTATTTATAGCTTTATCACCTGTATACACACATATTGAAAATACATGCACAGATTTATACAGGTGACATAGCTATAAATAGGGATATCTTCTACTGAGAAAAAAACATAAATATGATAAGATTTGCAAATATGATAGACTGAGATAGATAGAAGAGAGAGAGAGAAGGGGGGGAATAGATAATGATAAATGACAGGTAGACAGGCAGACACAGACAGAAAGATGTAAATGATAGGTGATAGATTTCATCATATAGATAGATGATAGATAGACACACAGGGAGAGAAAAGAGAGAAAGAGAAAGAGAAAGAGAAAGAGAAAGAGAAAGAGAGAGAGAGAATAGATAATGATAAATGACAGACAGATAGATGTAAATAGGTGATAGATTCAATCGTATAGTTAGATGATAGATAGATAGATAGATAGATAGATAGATAGATAGATAGATAGATAGATAGATAGATAGATAGATAGATAATAGATAGATAGATAGATAGATAGATAGATAGATAGATAGATAGATAGATAGATATAGAGAGAAAATAGATAATGCTAAATGACAGATAGATGTAAATAGGAAATAGATTAAATTATATAGATAGATGATTGATTAATTGATTGATTGATTGATAAACATTGATTGATAGAGATGGTGATAAATGACAGAGGCAGACATTCAGACAGACAGACAGAAACACAGATAGATAGATGATAGGCAGAGATAGCTAAACAGACAGATGGTTGGTTGAGGCACATAACATCAGACAAAGTAGCTAGATTGTATAAAGGAACCTCAAATATTTGTTTCAAATGTGAACAACTTGAAGGAACTTTTTATCATGCTTGGTGGAGGGAAATTAAACCTTAAAAAGATTGGATTCAAATACATACAGCATATTGATACAGAGGATGTTAAAGATTAATATACAATTGAAGCGAGAACTTTTCATTTGATTATAACCATTTGAACACCATCAGCATTGACAAAATCACCACCAGTCAATTACGAAAGGCAGCTTTACTTGGAACATCTTACATCCTGGGATGATACTCTTAAAATTATCGAAAAACATTTCCTTATCCCGGGTCTTTGCAAAGGAGTCGATAGGTGGACAAAAAGGTCAAATCTAATATGAACATCTGGCTGACTGTGTGATGAACCATAAAAAAACATTTTAAAAAGAATTGATCTGTTTTCCATTAGAGAGAACAATATTTTTCTCTCTTTGTGTGTGCCTTAGAAATCCTGGAAGGATTGATGCTAAAACCACATTTGGTTAAATTCCTCCATTAAGAACCCTTTTTTAAATTAATGCAAAGAAACCCACATAAGGAGAAGGCTAGTGAACTTCAGTTTCATTAACTAGTTATGGGAAGCCTAATAACTTTATTCATGCAAACTCCAAACGTTGAATTCTGTCTTTTGACTTGTTGGCTTTGTCTTTTATAGCACTTAGAGTGGACATTTTTATATAGTTTTATTTGCATTAGTGATTCTAAGCTCATAGAACAAGATCTCATTCTTAATGTATCCAACTGCAAATAATGGTAAAGACCAAAAGCATTTCTTCAAAGTGTCCTTTATTTCTGTAGATTAAAGAAAAGAATTAAAATAACGAAAGCAGTTATATAAAATGTATAGGT
This sequence comes from Notechis scutatus, assembly GCF_049901735.1. Lineage (NCBI taxonomy): Eukaryota > Metazoa > Chordata > Lepidosauria > Squamata > Elapidae > Notechis > Notechis scutatus. Next base: position 56,907,574 of record NC_142012.1, read on the forward strand.
AATTATCTACTATTGGATTATTCCTGTCATGGAATAATATGGCAATATTCTCTATTTATAATATAACATATGAAGAAGGGTTACAGGAATTGGGTATGTCTAGTCTAGTAAAAAACAGTCTGGGGTGATATGACAACAGTGTTCAAATATTTCAGGACAACAGAAATGTGGAGGTCAACCTATTATCTTCTTTGTGACAGCCCCTCAAATACTGGACAACTGCTGTCATATAATTCTTAGTCCTTCTTTTCACTAGGCTAGACATACCCAATTTCTGCAACCCTTCTTCATATATTTTAGCCTACAGCCCCAAACAAATCCTCTTTGTTGCTCTTCTCTACACTCTTTCCACTGCAGCATCAGATCTCTTTAAGCAAACAGATTTAAAAGCATAACATAAAAAGCATACATACCAAATAAGATGATATCCAAATCTCTTATGAGCCGTCAAGAGCTACTTACCATGTTTCCCCGAAAATAAGACCCTGTCTTATTTTTTTGCCACCAAAAAGGCACCAGGTCTTATTTTGGGGGGATGTCGTCCACTAGCTAACCTCACTTGCGCGCGTCACCCTTGGTCTCCTTTTCACTGTCAGAGGCCTTCAGGATCTTCTTCTTCTGTGGCCAGCAAGGCTTTCCTGAAGGCCTCTGCAGCCGATAAGAGAGCTTGGGATAGATCCAGAGCTTTGTTATCAGCTACAGAGGCCTTCAGGAAAGTCTTGCCAGCCTTGCCGGCTGCAGAAGAAATGGGCCGGCAAGGCAGGTGTCGGGGTGTGCGAGGCCTGGCTACAACTGTCCAAAGGTAATTAGTAGGGCAGCTCCACCCCCCCGTTCCCACCACAGCTTAATTTTTACCCCTGCGCTCTGGAGTGGGCGGGATCTTAATTAGGGCTTATTTGGGGGGTTAGAGCTTATATTGGACACATGTGTAAAAATCAAGCTAGGACTTACTTTCAGGGTAGGTCATATTTTGGGGGAAACAGGGTAATAAAAATAGCAGAGACGCCCCAAGTGCGGGCACTTTCCAAAGTACCCGGGTTAGCTTCTGTGCAAAAGCACCTAGAAAAACAACAACAACAACAACAACCCCAAAGATTTTTATTAAAACCTGGCATGGGGACTTCATGGTAGAGTGGTGCGGTGGCCTAGGAGTGGAGCTGTCACCTCACAATCAGGAGTCTGTGAGTTCGATCTTAGGTAGAGGTAGATATTTCTCTCTCTGGGCACACTGTGAATATATCTGCTGAATATAGTTCTGCATTGGTGACAGGAAGGGCATCCGGCCAGTAAACACTCAGCTTCATTCAGTTGCCCCGACTCTACCCAGCAATGGATTATGCGATCATTAAAAGATTATGATGAGGATGATGATCATGGGGACTTCATGGTTCTCCTACGGTCAGGAAACCATAAGACCTGACCTTGACTGAGTGGCACATGACTCTGGGATGGGAATTAAAATGATGAGACTTTTACTGTAAGAAAAACTTTGCAGCACAGTAAAGTAAAGATTGCCTGCCTTCTCCTTATTCGGTAAACAAATGTAAAATAAAAACAACAACAACAAGCAGGATAGCTCAGTATGATCATTAAACTGCTTCAAATGAAGGAGAAATCAAAATATGTCACTAAATGCCTCAAAATAACGATGTTGTTATGCTTTGCCACCAGAGAAGGCTTTTAAAAATTGTGACAAAAACTATTAAATAATGTGGCATTTGACTAGCTAATAATCTATAGGAAGTAAATAAAAATTGTCAAATCTTCTAAGAACTATTTAAGGTACTCATAAATCAATGCCAGTATTTGATTTTTCCTTGATTGGTAGAACATCTTATTTCTTTGGGTGCCTTTGTCATCACAACTTCCCAAACAGTGTTTTTGGCTTTGTACCATACAGCTTTCATCACAACAGTCTGTCCTCCTGCTTGCTAATTGTGATCCACAGCCTATGGATGATGCTGCCCACAACAGTGATGTAAACTGTTCTGTCCTCACTACATATTAGTCTGTGTGCAGCTTGACATGCAGCTAAACCCACCAAACCTCCAATAAAACAGACCATGTGTGTAGATCTGAATGCTTTATTGAAAGAACAGGATATGGTAAAACTGGGGAAAATAGGGTTACATACAATGAGAACCAAATACAAGATAGACAGTATTGAGTTACTGCTGAACATAACAATTAATAAATACAAGCAATCTAAATCTTACCAGCAATGCTCTATGTGTGGGATGTCGGTTTGTCCTTGGATGACCATGTGCCACAAATTAAGGTGGATTCTTCCTTGTGCTTCTGCCTTCTTCAAATGCTAAAGGAAATGAGTCTGGCTTCCCAGCATGCACTTGGTTTGAGAGTGCAGGCTGATGGGTAAATGGGTTGGGTCAGCTTCAAACAATTTACTTGGTATTTATCTCTCTGGCCACTAGATGGAGCTAGAAAGCAACGACCATATATAAAGATCCTATGTTGGGGCATATTTGCCCTTCCGGCCATTAGATGGGGCTAGAGAGCAACAACAGTATATAACAGTTATATGCTGGGGCATGACATAAACAGAGAATCAACATCAAATGAACAAAAAATGATTCCTCTTATAGACCTAAACTTTTGAAGCAAAGCTGTTTACAAGCTTCTGGTCGCTGCCTCCTTTAGCACGTACCAGTTGCAGACAAACTGAAAAAGCAACTCTGTTTTTCATAATAGTATTTATTTCTGAAGCCATGTGTGAGTAAATCTAATGCAAAACGCTTCTGAGTGACAAGAGACTTGGTAAACAAAATTAATGCCGTTGTAAAAGAGATGCAGACAGTAACCATGGAACCTGTACTTGCTCCTCAAAATTAATCCTCTCGAACAAGTAATGATATATATGACAAAATAAGGTACAGTTGTGGCAATGATTATTGTTATTGGAGACTGGCTATTGTTTTAGGAGTTTAAGTATCTCCAATCTAATCCCATTCATTTCAGCTACATTGTATGTTAAAATCCCTGGGTATCAGAGAGAGAGAGAGAGAGAGAGAGGCAGGCAGAGAGAGAGAGACAGAGAGACAGAGAGACAGAGACAGACAGACAGACAGACAGACAGACAGAGAGAAAAACCCTGTAAATAGGAGAGAGATACAATTGGTGGCATTCTCTTCATTCTCTTTACCAACTGGTTATTGCTTATTATTGTTAATATTATCACTTGCATTTCTGAGATGGATCAAAAGTCCTACAGAACTTTTGCAAGTTCAAACAACAATTAAAACTAAGGTCACCAAGGATTTCTAGTGCCACCAAAGCTGCTTATTTCATAGCGAAGTCTCATTGCTAGCAAAATTCTAGATTTAAGATGCCTAAAATCCACGGGAGTCAGAATGGACCACTTCATGGGATTTCTTTTATGCAAATATTTGCACCACCAGGACACAATTTCTCCTGGAAGTTTTGAAATTGTAACTGGAATGGAGAAATATTTTGAACTGGGGTTGCAGTATGTTGAGGCATGTGTGAACTCTTCCTTTTTCAATTCGGGATCCCAATAAAAACGATCTCCGCTTTGCATTTAAAGCCCTCAAACAATCATCCCATTTGTGTCTCAATAAATATAGAAATGAAATCACATGATTTGGTAGACTGGTAGGAGATGGAAAGGTATGTCAACTTGGTAATTAATCTGTCATTTAATGCCTTACTTTTCACCCTAAACTTTATAGATTGATTTGATCACCAAAATGTTCACGAGGCCTTCATTCATATGTAGTTATAACTTGTTGCATTATTATCCCGGTTCCTAAATTTATTACCTGCTTCTGATTTTCCCCCTATTTTACATTATTTACCTTTGTTGTTTATCAATATTTATTGTTCATCGAGATGGGAAATGGAATTTTGCAGGAGTGAAGTTAAAAAGTATTTGCAAATAAGCAATCGAACACAGTATGGTACATGTCAGTATAATTAAGAAGATTAAATTCCACCTGTTATATTATAATGAAATAGAAACATGCCAGTATCTTGTTATTATATGGATGTTTAAAGACAAAAACTACTATTAACTATTGCTATACTGTACAGGTAAAAATCTAGGAAGTATGTATCCCTGAACTATCTGAAGTTCACAGCCTTGCTTTGATAATCTTCTGAGCTCTCTAAAGATGTTGATCAATTCTTTAGATATTTATTCAGGACTCCAAGGACCTGAATAAATGTTGGAATGAAAAAAGTGACCTAGATGGAGAAAGAAAGTACATCAGAAGTGATAAGTTTGGATCATTTTTAGCTGACCCAATTTTTTTCCATAATGACTTTTTTTATTTGAAAATTATCTGTGACCATTTATAGTTCCTTCCTTCCCTCCCTCTAAAATTAGGTAATGCAAATATATAAAAAATGGTTAGTCTTCCAGAATGTTAACATGGGACATTTCAATATTTCAGAATGTAAATGGCTATTTTATCATCTGGTACATTTGTATTAAAAAAGAAATAAAAGGTTTTTGAGTTAGAAATCCATAACAAACAAATTAAGAAGCACATCAAGTCCTGAGGTTCAACTTATGTGGCATAGAACAATTTTTATACATAAATAATATTGCTCTCATTAAAGCATCTTGTCAGTTTATGATTCATTTTCATTCTTTGAAGACGGTGACTTCAGGAGTAAAATTCATCTCGTACATGATAACTGAGTCTATATTTTTTACATTTTTTTAGGAAGAAAAAAACTAACAAGAGAAAGAAGAAAAAATAGCTGTTGCAGAGATAAAAAAAAAAAAATCAGCATTTGGTCTGTGGGAAGCCCCTACTCCTAGAAGAATGAAATATTTTGAGGAATATTTAAAAAGGCAGAATATTATATTTCCCTAAATGAGAAATGGAGAAACATGGTTTTTTAGAGGCAGGAAGCAGATTCACTCTTTTTCAATACCCCCCAGCAGATATTTTGTACCCATTGAGAAAGACTGGGCCAGCCTATCTACAAAACAAAATACCTTCAGCTCCAAGGTGATGGGATTAAGAACAGGACATGATCCTTCAGGACATAATAGGATTAACCCACTACCATTTAGCAGAAGACACAGAGCTCTCACTACATTACACAATCTCCTCAGGGTATTTCGGTCATTGCACCACCACCCGAGCAGTCAAAATTTCAACCAAACTTAGCTCAGACAAGCACCTAGGATTTGAATTCACTCTTTTGCCTATAGAGCCAGCTACAGCAACCCCTACATGACCCCCATAGGAATCTGACAACAACCAATAGAATATTAAAGGGCATGTTCTTGCTCAGGAACAAGAAGCTCAAGTGCAAAGCTTAAAGAAGGTATAAAACTCACTCACTCTCAACTCCATTTTCATCAGCTGCCCAGAACCACATGTGGTTCTGTTCATTAATAAACCATCTTTCCAATCAGCCTCTATGGTTCCAGGGTCTTTCTCCCAGGTTCGAACTGAAGCAGATGGATATTTCTTCCCACAGGTCAATGAAGTTACTTTAAATCATATCATTAGCATTCAGTATATTATCAATGAAAAATTAACGATAGGGGAAAATACACATTGTTATTTTTGACAATATCTTTTTTTTAATAAATTTGTATTGGTTTCTAAAACAAACATAAACAAACAAAACATAAAAACATCAAATCATCTTCCATATATGTACATACAACGTGCCAGTTGGTTTACAAATTGTTTTGTGCTTCCATTTCATAGTTTTCAATTATAATTACATTGTATATAATCTTGTATTTTCAATCAATATATTAAATACATTAATATCATTATTAATCACTCATTTGACTATACTTTTATTCATTCATGTTTTACAAAATGATCATATTTTACTTAATTTGTTTTATGGCAATTCAAATTATCATCCCAGATCTATCCTAGAATCATTTTGTAGATATAATAAGAAAAGAATACATCTTTATATATTTATTATTTTCTAAAAGTCTACATATTTCATTACTATATTTATTGTCTAACCATTGATAGAATAGATCCCAAATTTTATAAAATTGTTTATCATCTTGTTCTCTAATTTCAAATGTCAATCTACTCATTTCAGCACATTCCAATATTTTCTTAATAATTTCCTCCTGTGATGGTATTTTCTCATTTTTCCTAGCCACTGTTAATACATTTACAATCAGGTATTTCAAGTCTTTACAATATATTTCAGCTAAAATTCCCAATAAAAATATCTCTGGTTTCAAGTCTATATGTGGTTTTTTTTTGTCATTTTTTCCAACCACATGTGAATTTTAGTCCAGTATTTTTTAGCATCCGCACAAGTCCACCACATATGGTAATATGAGCCAGGTGTCTGATGACATTTCGAACATTTTTCGGATTTATTCTTGAACATTCTTGCTATTCTTGTCGGGGAAAATGCCACCTGTAAAACATCTTATACAAATTTTCTTTATATGCTGTTGACATTGTCATTTTATAATTTTGAGACCACAATTTTTGCCATTTCTCTAGATCAATCTCATATCCAAGATTCTTCCCCCAAACAATCATTGTTTCTTTAACTTGTTCTTCTTCTAGTTTAATTTCTAATAAATATCCATACAATTTTTTAATCACCTTTTCATCAGTACCTGTCAAATTCTTATCTAAGTCAGTAAATTTATCATAGAAACCTTCTGTTTTAGAATCTTTATCATACCTTGAATGTATTTGCGCATATGAACACCAATTCATCGTTATACCTTGTTCCTCTAGTTTTTGTATAGATTTAAGTTCACCCTTTTCATTCAATATTTCACCATATCTAACTGTTTGTTCCTTTTTGTATATTATAGGATAAGAAAATGCTTCAATAGTCGATAGCCAGACTGGAATTTTCAAATATTTTTGACAATATCTGAATCTTTGAGATATCCCGTTTATGCTACTTGAACTATTTGTGACATGTTGTTTCTCTCTTATATATCTATATCTGTATCATCTATATCTATCTATCTATCTATCTATCTATCTATCTATCTATCTATCTATCTATCTATCTATCTCCGATCATTGGAATGCAGGTCTTGAAATATTATCACCTATTCCAGATTGAAAGCACACAACCAGATTAACTACATAATTTACGAATTTTATTTTTATATAATACTTAGAGACAGCTGATTCTAGAATGACTCTTTTGTGCCTTAGGCCCAAAACAGAGAAGAAAACAATCAAAGAAAATACTATGTGTCAAAGCAATTATACTTTCTGTAATTATATTGGTCTATGACTCTACTAAATATTTTATTGATTTTTTGATTGATAGATCATTTTACCAGTGTCAGTCATAAGCAACCAGGCCCCCTTCTGAAGATCAAGACAAGCTGCTTGATTGCGTTCTACCTATATACAAGAATCTCCCCAGATGGCTCACCTTCCCTTGGGAACCAACAGATAACATTTCGTTGAACATAGAGTTGGGAGTGGGTATGCCAGCATATGCTTCTTGCAGCTGCACAAGGATGAAAAGCTAGTTCCCCACTTGACCCCTCTTCGCTACCTAGCTGGGAGTGTCTATGGAGATTCTCAGTCATCCAGGTCATGGTTGTCCCAAAGGTGCTTTTTGTTTTTTTCAAGAGGCAACTGGATTTTCTGGTTTTTCTTTGAAGACATTTCACTCCTTATCCAAGAAGCTTCTTCAGCTCTGACCCCAGGACACTGCCACTGTCATAAATTGCCAAGTTGTCAAGTGTCTGAACTTTGATAACGTGACCATGGGGGATGCTGCAAGGGTCATAAGTGTGAAACATGGTCATCAGTCCCCTTTTCCAGTGCTGTTGTAACCTCAGATGAAATGAACTGTTGTAAGTCAAGGATTCCCTGTATTTAAAAAGCAAACAGCTATTGCCCTTAAATAACCAACCCCCTCTTACCTTTTCTGATAGCCTCCCTAGAGTGAGATTTACAGGCAAAGACTTAGAGCCAATAACTTAAAGAGATTTTTTTTTCTCCTTTGTGGTTGAGGATGCCCAACATCTGCATGATTGACACTGAAAGGATACAAGGTTTTTTAATTTTTTAAAATGAAGATGTAAGAGATTTCATGCTTGCAGACAGCACCAGCAGTGCTCTCCGTTCTTGAACTTCTAACCACAGCAAAGGACAAAGCAGAGTCTCTGAAAAGAGTCAAGTTGACTTACAATCAAAGACCGCTGCTGAGTCAGTTAAATCACATCAGCTCTGCAATAACCATGACCTAAAAACAGCCAGCAAGGAAGACAAGGTAGATACCACTCTTGAATTCAATAAGAGAGAAAGAGGAATGAAGAGGTATTTGAACATACACCCAGAACAGGAGAGACAGAGACAGAGAGACAGAGACAGGAGAGGGAGACAGAGAGAGAGAGGGACAGGAGAGGGAGAGGGAGACAGAGAGAGAGAGGGAGACAGAGAGAGATGGAGAGAGAGAGAGAGGGAGACAGAGACAGGAGAAGGAGAGGGAGAGGGAGACACAGAGAGAGGGAGTCAGAGAGATGGAGAGAGAGAGGGAGACAGAGAGAGGTGGAGAGAGAGAGGGAGACAGAGAGAGATGGAGAGACAGAGGGGAGACAGAGAGAGATGGAGAGAGGGGAGACAGAGAGAGCTAGAGAGAAAGAGGGAGACAGAGATGGAGAGAGAGAGAGGGAGACAGAGAGAGATGGAGAGAAAGAGAGAGAGAGGGAGACACAGAGAGAGGAAGACAGAGAGAGATGAAGAGAGAGAGAGAGAGGGAGACAGAGAGAGATGGAGAGAGAGAGTGGGGAGACAGAGAGAGATGGAGAGGGGGGAGAGGGAGAGAGAGGGAGACAGAGACAGAGACAGGGAGAGAGCAGGAGAGGGAGAGAGAGACAGAGAGACACACACACAGGGAGAGGGAGACAGACACACACAGGGAGACACACAGAGAGAGAGACAGAGACAGGGAGAGAGAGAGAAACAGAGATGCAGAGAGAGATGGAAACAGAGAGAGAGAGAGACACAGTGAGAGGGAGACAGACACACACAGAGAGGGAGACACAAAGAGAGACAGAGGCAGGGAGAGAGGGAGAGAGGGAGAGAAACAGAGACACAGAGAGAGATGGAGACAGAGAGCGGCGAAGAGAGAGAGAGATGGAGACAGAGAGAGATGGAGAGAGTGGGGGGAGACAGAGAGAGACACACACAGGGAGAGGGAGACAGACACACACAGAGAGAGGGAGACACAGAGAGAGACAGAGAGAAACAGAGACAGGGAGAGAGACAGAGACACAGAAAGAGATGGAGAGAGAGAGAGATGGAGAGAGAGAGAGAGAGAGAGAGAGAGAGAGAGAGGTGCCAAGTTTCTGAGAAGTACTGGACTGCATTTCCAAAACAACAAAGCAAAAAGAAAAAGAAAACTAGTAGCATAACAATTCTGTCCCTAAGCCAGAAATATCATTAACTCTGAGAAAAGGCAGCTGATTCATTTACAGATGGCTGAATGGCTCCCATCCAACAGAGACTGCAAACCAATTCTTTTCACATTCCAGCACTCCGCCACCCCTAGTATGTTGTTAAAAATGAGGCATTCCTTGAGGTCTTTTTCAATTTAGCTAACATGCCCGTTTCACACAGAGGGACCCCATTTGCTCCTACAACAGCAGCCAAAAAAAGATTGCCACTTCAATGGGTAAGCATAGCAACCCTGATCTAGATTGCCCCATGGATTTTTTGTTGTTATTATCACCCAAGAGAAACTTCAGTTATTAATCTGCACCTCCTACACTCATGGAAGAACCATTGGAGAGAAATCTGATTAACTCTTTCAGCATTTTGCCAAATTAGGGACAATTTGACCGTACAAAAACTCCTGGATAACCTGAAGAAACTAGTAATGATAGCACATAAAGCAGTTATAAACCATGAATAGATTTCTAAAATCACAGCAGATCCAAATTGGGAAGATTACAATCTCCTCACCCACGTAAAGTCCAGATGAAATCCTTACTGAACACCCTAGCCTATTTTATTTTTATTTATTTGATGTTATTATTACATTTATACGCTACGCATCTCGTCATCAGGGGACTCTAGCTCAGGGATATCAAACTGGCAGCCCACAAGCTGGATGTGTTCCATGCAGGTCATGCCCATCCCAATGCCACATATGGGAAAAACATCATGAAATGTCACGTGATGGCAACATGACGCGGCAAGTTTGACATTCTGCTCTAGCTGGTTAAAATATGAAACATAAAATAAGAAGATATTTAATTAAACATTAAAATTAACAAAGCTAAGGAAGGGAGCAAACATAGTGCGAGGACAGAATCTTCTCTCTGTCCATTGATGATCTACAGTGGTTAAGAAACATCTTAATTTTATGCTAAGAAGCTTCCCAAGAGACAAATTGTCAATTCCATCTGTTTCAATTTTGATATTCTGTTTAGATAGATAGATAGATAGATAGATAGATAGATAGATAGATAGATAGATAGATAGATAGATAGATAATTGAAGACAATCATGAGCCTTCAACCCCATATATATTCAATCCAAAAACTATTCTAAAATATTAAAGCACATATCTGACAACAGGAATCTAATAACTGCCAAGAAGAGTGAATATACAGTATTGCTTTGATCAGCATTAGAAGTATCAGAGTATCAGATAAACTCATAGCAGTGATATACAGAAATATGTAAAGATTAGGTGTGTGTATATGGCATAAATTAAGGGTTAAAAAAAGAGATCTTACAAACTGTTGAAGATGAGAATGTTTTTAATTGCTTTCTATTTTTTCTTTCTATTTTCTTCTTCTTCTTTTCTTTTCTTTCATTTGTGTATGTGTTGTTGGTTTGTTTTAATTGTAAAATTAATAAAATTTATTTATATATAAAAAAAGAAGTATCAGAGAGAAGGACCAACGCAATCATTTTCTGAAATACCAATCTGAAGAGCAACTAAGATGATTAAAGGCCTGGAGAATAAAACATACAGTTGCAGGAATTGGATATGGTTCATCTAGGGAAAAGAAGGAGTACGGGGTGACATGACAGCAATAATCCAGTATTTGCCACAAAGAAGAGTGGGTCAAGTTATTTTCGAAAGCACTAGACGTCAAGACAAGGAACAATGGATGGAAACTAATCAAGGAGAGAAGCAACCTGGAATTAAGGAGAAACTACCTAACAGTGAGAACAATTAATCCATGGAATGGCTTGCCTTCAGAAGTTGTGGGTGTTTCATCACCGGAAATCTTTAGGAAGAGACTCGATCGCCACTTCTCTGAAATTGTGTAGAGGAGGGGTTTTAAACTCACATAATCACGGTTGCTTCACATAACGTATTGGGACTTTTTCCCCACTTTGCTAAACTGGGCATGGCCAACACGTGACGGGCTGGGAGTTTGACAGCCCTGGAATAGAGTTTCCTACTTGAGCACTAGAAGATGTGCATAAGGCGTGCATAAGTGCACAATCGTGCCTACCATCCCTATCCTATCGTCCCCAGTTATTAGTTCCTATTTCTTATATTTAAATTTATGTTTATTCTTATTTCTATTGTATTGTAAGCTTTTGACAAAATAAAATAAATAAATAAAAATAAGTAAGATCTTCAAGGCTACTTCCAGCTCTATTCTGTTTGATTGATTGATTGATTGATTGATTGAAATCTTAGAAGGGACTTAAGGTCCTATTTGACAATCCCATTCCAACCTCATTATGAGAGGATTCTTATGCTAATCTATTCACCAACACCCAAGAGGAGCCTCTCACAAAAGCAGACCACTGTGCCTCCAATTCCTCAAAACATCCTTCCCTGGTTACTATACACCTGGATAGTAAGGTACTTGTATGGTTACTCCTTGTCCTGCCTTCAGGTGCTTTGGCCCCTCTTCTCTGGGTCAGCATTTCAAAGGCTGCATCCTGCAGCATTTTAATAGCAAGATGGCCACTTTTCTTAAGGATTTCATACATTTACTATGCTATTGCTGCAACTTAATGGCTGGTATGCATTTGTTTATGGGTGTTACAGGTTCTAACAGATCATTAACACAGGATATGCTAGGGCTGCTTGGAGAGTTGAACTGACTAGCAGCTGCAGATTGCAAAATTTGGCACATGCAAATTGCTGATGAAGGTGAACTGATTTTGAGCTGATTCCAGAGGTGGTATCCAGCAGGTTCTGACCAGTCCTGGAGAACTGGTAGCAGAATTTTTGAGTAGTTCAGAGAACTGGCAAATCCCACCTCTGACTGGCCCTGCACCCATCTATTCTCTGCTTCCCGAGTCCCAGCTGATCTGCTGGGTCTTCTATGGTTGCCCTGCACAGGAGAATGGAGCTGGAAAGCAGGTTAGTGGAGTGGGCAGGGAATGGGCATTTTACAGTAACCTTCCCTCAGGAGTTGGGAGGGAATGGGGGTTTTACAGTATCCTTCCCCCAGGAGTTGGGAGGGAATGGGGGTTTTACAGTATCCTTCCCCCAGGAGTTGGGAGGGAATGGGGGTTTTACAGTATCCTTCCCCTGCCATACCCAACAAGCCACACATAACAAGCCACGCCACGCCACGCCCGCAGAATCGGTAGTAACATTTTTTTGAATCCCGCCACTACCTGATTCATATCTCCGACTAACTTTTGTTCTGTTAGAAATCGCCATTTTCAACATTTGCAGGCGTGAATTAATCCATTTGTAGTGAAGCGACGCAAAGATCAGGCAAGAAACAAATCTTGACGAGTTTGCAGCAAAAGCTTTCCACTCTCTCTCAAAGCTTGTCTGGGCCAGTCACTCACTGTCTTGCAATTGACTGAAAAACTCATTTTAGGCTAATTTGATGCAAAATGGTCTCCCTAGGAAGTGCACATTTTCACTCAGAAAACTCTGCAATCTCATTTAGTTGCCCAACACACTAATCTGATTGTAATCATGCTACTTATCTTTTAAATTTGCATAGAGCAGATGTGTATCACCCAAGACATTCAGTTAGGGCTCTTGCCAATAAAACAATTTTATTAAAATTCAAATATTTCAGCATTGGATGTTTGTGAAGAAATACTGGTCCACAAACAAGAAAGGTAATTAAGTATGCAACGCAGCTGAAGTTAATTATTATTATTACTGATCATCAATCATGAACATTCTTTTCTGCATTCTGTGTTTTCCCTTTACATACCCAACTTCGCATTAGCCACGCACAGTCTGAACCTCCTGGTTTATGTTCAGATTCATATCTTCTCTCTAAACTGTGTTGGAATTGTTTCCCACCGGGTTCTTTTGGCTGTGAAAAGAAATTGTTCAAAATATGGTGAGCAGGTCTTGGGATTACTTCCACCACATTTAAGAATCCTTTTAAACTGATTTTCCCCATCACAATCTCGCTGAGAAAGCTGTTGGTTCCATCGTTTTGGAAGAAAAAAATACGTATATATGAGAGTTCCAAGCCATTTTGAATGCAGTAGTTCTAGATATCTGTTGTGAGGCTGAACTGATTTATCTTCCTACCTATCTCTATCTACTCTATCTATCTATCTATCTATCTATCTATCTATCTATCTATCTATCTATCTATCTATCTATCTATCATATTTGGGGTCAGATGTAGTTCCCAGTAATGCCATTATTAACTTAAAATTATTATTTCCTCCCTTTTTTTAATATCAACTGTAACACACTTGACATGATACAAAGCATAATCATATTGGGAGGCACCTATACAGTAAGATTTTTATTGCCTTTTCCCCTCTCTCTATTGCTTTCATCCTTATGCTATTATTGAACAGTCAATTATAGCACTTTTCCATTTGCTCCGTGAACCCTATACCAAGCACACTGGGAAAGACACACAAACAAACAAATGAAAGAAGCAAGAGTAGGTTGATTAGAGTCTCTCTCTCTCTCTCTCTCTCTCTCTCCCTCCCTCCCTCCCTCCCTCCCTCTCTCTCTCTCTCTCTTGTCTGTTAAATCAACCTACTCTTGCTTCTTTCATTTGTTTGTTTGTGTGTCTTTGCCCGTGTGCTTGGTATAGGGTTCACGGAGCAAATGGAAGAGTGCTATAATTGACTGTTCAATAATAGCATAAGGATGAAAGCAATAGAGAGAGGGGAAAAGGCAATAAAAATCTTACTGTATAGGTGCCTCCCAATATGATTATGCTTCGTATCATGTCAAGTGCGTTGCAGTTGATATTAAAAAAAAGGGAGGGAAAGAATAATTATAAGTTAATAATGGCATTACTGGCAGCTACATCTGATCCCAAATATTGATTTTATCATGTTTCTGTGTGACATAATTATGTCAACGCAATTAGGAGGCTAAAAGAGTGCTGCTTAGGGGAGTGTTGTTTTCTCTGAAGCTCTTTCACACTTGAAGCCTAGTCAAGGACAGAGGAAATCAGCAAGAACTGTGTGCTTTTGTATAAAATAAAGCAGAGAATATAATTACTGCAATGACATTGTAGAAGTAAGCTGGTGTTTAAATAGAATGGAGCTAGACATTATGCATGATATTAAAGAATTAAAGGTGATGGATTTTTCTGCATTAGGACATATGCAGACATGAAATAGAATAGAACATGGAATGCAGACTAAAATATAGAATAATGGAGTTGGAAGGACCTTGGAGGTCTTCCAGTCCACCCCCACCCCCCACCTCCGTTTGAGTAGGAGACTCTAGTCTGTACCATTTCAGACAATTGTCTGTCCAGTATCTTTTTTTGAAAGCCTCCAGGGATGGAGCACCCACCATTTCTGGAGGCAAACTGTTCCACTGGTTGATTGCTCTCACCATTAGGAAATTTCTCCTAATTTTAGGTTGCTTCTCTCCTTCGTTAGCTTCCATCCATTGTTCCTTGTCTTGCCTTTAGGTGCTTTGGAAAAGAGGTTGACCCCTCTTATTTGTGGCAGCGCCTCAGATATTGCAACACTGCTATCATGTCATCCCTAGTCCTTCTTTTTATTAAATTGGACATACCGAACTCCTGCAACTGTTCCTTGTATGTTTTAGCCTCCAGCTCCGTAATAATTTTTGTTGCTCTTCTCTGCACTCTTTCCAGAGTCTCAACAGCTTTTTTTTATATATTGTGATGCAATACTTAAGCTTTTAGTAAGGTCTTAGCAATTAGCCCAGATCTTAGACGACTTTATCAAATTCATCTTGGACATCATTCATAAGAGACAAGAAACACCAGGTCTGCAATGTTCAGAATTATTGGAACCAATTAATGTATCTCTGTTATGTAAAATAACAAATTTATAACTCATAAAAAAGATATAGAGAATTCATTTCTGTTGTCTCAGTGGTGGCATTCAGACGGTTCGCAATGGATTGGGTGAACTGGTAGCAAGGATTTGGCATGGGTCACCAAACTGGTAGTAAGTTCTGGCTGGCCATGCCCCCAACCTGGTCGCCAAGTCGCCACTGGCTTGCTTGCCTCGACCTCCCAATGCTCGCTCACCCCGCCCGCTTGACGCTGGCCTCTTAAGGTATTTCTTTTTTCCCCCCTCCTGACAATCAGCTGTTCATACAATCAGCTGTGCTGGGACTCCCCTTGCTGAGGCCCAGGAAGGCAAAAAATGGAGGCAGGGGGTCAGGCCCTCACTCCATTTTTCGCCCTCCTGAGCCTCAGAGGAGCCTTCTGGGAGCAAAACCACCCCGAGGCTCCTCTGAGGCCAGGAAGGTCTCAAAATGAAGTGTGGAGGGGTGCTGCGTGCCCCTCCCCTGATTTTTTTTCTTCCTGAATGTCAGAGGAGCCTTCTAGGAGCAACACCCCCCCGAGGCTCTTCTGAGGCCCAGAGGCCCAAAAATGGGTGGGTGGGTGGGCTAACTGCAAAAGGCAAAAAAGAAAAGCCATGCCCACCCAGCCACATGGCCACACCCACCAAGCCACGCCCACAGAACCAGTAGTAAAAAAAATTTGAATCCCACCGCTGTGTTGTCTGCTCATGTATTTATATGTCCTTATCAGAAAGTTACACAAAAAAAAATGTTCACATAACTACGGGACATTGCAACTGTCATAAATATGAACCGGTTGTCAAGCAACCAAATTCTGATCATATGACTAAAAAGATGCTGCAATGGTCATGAGGAGAGATTTAACCTGGAAATAAGGAGAAACTTTCTGACAGTGAGAACAATCAACCAATGGAACAGAAGTTGCCCTTGGAAGTTGTGGGAGCTCCATCACTTGAGACTTTCAAGAAGAGATTGGGCTGCCATTTGTCAGAGGTTGTGTGGGGTCTCCCGCTTGGGCGGGTAGTTGGACTAGATGACCTACAAGGTCCCTTCCAACTCTGATTATCTGTTATCTGAGTGAAAAATGGTCATAAGTCACTTTTTTTTCAGTGCCGTTGTAACATCAAATGGTCATTAAATGAATGGCTCTAAGTCCAGGACTACTTATAAAAGAATAACTGGAAATAGATAGTGCTTTTCAATACTGTACACTTTACAGTATGCATTAAAGTTTCCTAATGCATGTATTTTTTTTTTTACTTGCATCAGCCAAAGGAGAAGCTTTCGTCAGTCTTGATGTGATCATCAATCATGGTAAGAAGAAAAGATGGAGAGAAGGACACAGCACAGACACCTTGCTAAAAATGGAGAATTGGAGCATTTGTGGATTTAATTCTACCTATTTCCCACATGCTTCACCATGAATTCCTGCTGTCAGGTATGTGGGCTAAATTTAGAAAAGGTGAGAGGAAGTGCACCTGCGAGAAACAGCTTGGAGAAAATACTGTCATGAGATAAAATCAATATAAAGTGAAAGAGAAGTCAAGGCGCTACAGGGGTAAGAGAAGGCCAAAGTCAGTCGTTTTACCCTCTTTCTTTCTGTCTCTGGTGCTTATAGTACAATTCAAAAAGGGAAAGATCCAAGTAGCTTTTTAGGACAAGCTATCATGATGAGCAGGAAGTCAAAAAGCCTGGGGCATCAAAAAGGATAAATAACATATGGATGTAGGCTTAAAATCAAGCATGAAAGAAAACAAATAGAGAGGGAAAAATATTTCACTAAAAATGTAAACATATTGAAGAATATGACCGTTCTGACCTAGGCTTCACAAAATCACGGAACAAACTCCTTGTCCTGACAAAACCCCTTTTTTATTAGGCTAAAGTGAATTCCTCTCATTCACATCCAGCAAAGTCCCGGCAAACAGTCTTTCAAGGGTGAATTACAATCACAGACCTTATCAGGCTGGGAGAGCTGCCAGGCTGATATCTTCCAATGCTGTACAAAGTCATGAACAAATCTTCACATTAATTAAACAAACTAATTGTCTCCTGCAAACACCTTTCACTCCTCTTTATTCCCTATGGGAGGGGCCATCCACCATCCACCTGTGCCTTTACTCCAGGGGTAGGGTTCTACCAGTTCGCACCTATTCGCTAGAACCGGTTGTTAACATTCTAAGCAGTTAGGAGAACCGGTTGTTAGAAGAAATTACTGGCCTAATCCTGTAAGGAAGGCAGGAAGGAAACATTCTGGTGTTGCTTACAGAAACTGCATCTCCATTAACCCTTATTACATTCTTGGCAGGACTAGACTTCCTGTCTCAGGAACGTCTCTGGAGTTTTTTCCCCTCCTTTGCTGGTACTTTGCTTGTGTGCAGCAACCATTCAAAGTTACAATGGCACTGAAAAAAGTGACTTATGACCATTTTTCACACTTACAACTGTTGCAGCATCCCCACAGTCATGAGAGGCCAGGCGAGGAGATGCGTTCCTCTATGTGAGTGATGTTGAATTGGCCACACCCAGCCAGTCACATTACCACCAAGCCACACCCACCAACTAAGCCACGCCCACAGAACTGGTTGTTAAAAAATTTGAATCCCACCCCTGCTTTCCTCCCGAGTCAACCCTTGTTCCTTAACTCTTCCCTTCTCCTGGCAGCTCTGTACATGTGCACATTGGGAACAGGCTTCAGCTGTTCTTCTGCCCCACTGATCTCTGACTCCAAAGGCAGCTGATAACTGTCGGGCTGCCCTGGCCCCATCTCTGCCTCTGATGCAGAACCATCATCAGAGCCTTCCCCAGACTCCAGGACTGGCCCATGTTCCTTCCCAACCTCCTCACTGTCTGATTCTGCTGCCAGGTCCGCTGGCCACTGGCAGGCCATGACAAAACCATGATAACTAAGTTAACTGACCTGGCATAACCATATCACAAGGATTTTAACACATCAAAGATGCATCAAAGAACCAGCTGGCTGCTGGCGGGCCACAACAACAACCAAGAGAGAAGGGAAGTGGGATGATGGAAATAATTAGCAGAGAAAGAGAGAGAGAGAAAGAGAGAGAGAGAGGGAGGGAGGGAGGGAAAGACAGAAAAAGAAAGAGTTGCATGTTCAAAAGAAGAAAGGAAAATTTATTTTGAAGCAAAATAAGGGTAGATGGATGCACGGGGATTTCAGGTGATGTTTTGAACTAATATCTCACACCATCTTGTGAAAGTGTATGGAGGTTTGTGTAGTCCAAGTAGCCATGTGTTAATCAATCCAATTGACTCAGTCTGTCATACATTTAGAGCAGATAAATGAATATTGATTTCATTATTACTACATCAGCCGCTGCGTCAGCATTTCTCTGAACCTTTATATTTGAGGGCTTGGGATTTTATTAGTGCAGTAGCATCAATCAAAACTGTTCAGCTCCCAGAATCAAAGAGGAAGTCAGTCAACCCTGGAATGGAGATAGGAGAAGAGAGATGGATTTCACCTAGTTGAATGTTGCTATGCATTCAATGCATCCACCAATTGGCCTCACAGCTTGCAAACCTTTTAAATAGAAAACACACATTTGCACGCACACACACGTTAGAACAATGTTTCTCAGCTTTAATCAAGTTTTACGAAGTGCGGACTTCAGCTCCCAGAATTCCCCAGCCAGCATTGGTTGAGATACATGGCCTTAAGAATGTGGCTGAAAAATATTTGAAGCACAGTAGAACATTCTTTCCTCTCACTAAGTTTGTTTTCTTAGAAAGCTATGTATGCCCCACATCATTGGATTAAGGCTTATGCGTGAATTTATATTATAGACTTTTTTTTTATAATAGAATAAAAGAGTTGGAAGGGATCTTGGAGGTCTTCTAGTTCCTTTCAGATAAATGGTTGTCCATTTATCTTCTTGAAAATCTCCAGTGTTGCAGCACCCACGACTTCTGGAGTCACGTAGTTCCACTGATTAATTGTTCTCACGGTCCGGAAGTTTCTCCTTAGTTCTAGGTTGATTCGTTTCCCTTAAATGGCTAATGTGCCCCTTTAAGTAGTGACTAGTCTGTATTCTAATCATGCCAACTAATGAATAATATGCACAGATATTCCATTTGGGGCTTCATCATCAAATGTTTCTCTTAAATCCTTCCACACAGGTGACCTCCAGCTGAAACATGGGATAATTAACGAGAGAAAAAGAAATCTCTCTCCGTCTCTCTTTTATTTTCTTTCTCTCTCCCTTCCTCTCTGTTAATATTTAAGCTACTGGGGAGCAAGACTGAAGGGAATAATATCAAAATAGAAAACATAGTGTGTGGGTAGTGGGAAGCAGTGTGTTAAAATTAACCATTGATTAATGAATTTTCAGCAGAAGATTCAGTTTCAAGCTCCGTTTGTTCATGCAACTCAGTGGGTGATTTGGGGAATCAGTCATTTTCTCAAAGTTGGGGCATAATAGAAAGGAGACTGAGGAAGAGGAAGGGGGAAGGAGGGAGAGAAGAAGGGAGGGAGAGAAGGAGGAAGAAAGGAAGGAGGAGAAAGAATTAAGGAAGGAAGAAAAGGAGGAGGAAGGAAGAAAGGAAGGAAGGAAGGAAGGAAGGAAGGAAGGAAGGAAGGAAGGAAGGAAGGAAGGAAGGAAAGGAGGGGCAACAAAGATGATTAGGGGACATATAAAGAACAGTTGCTGGAGCTGGGTATGTCTAGTTTGATGAAAAGAAGGATTAGGGGTGACATGATAGCAGTGTTCCAATATCTCAGGGTCTGAGAAGGGAAAGTCAAGCTATTGTCCAAAGCACCTGAAGGCTGGACAAGAAGCAATGGGTGGAAACTAATCAAGGAGAAAAGCAACTTAGAACTAAGGAGAAATTTCCTGACAGTGAGAAGAATTACTCAGTGGAACAACTTGCCTCCAGAGGCTGTGAATGCTCCAGCACTGGCGGTTTTTAAGAAGAGATTGGATAACCATTTGTCTGAAGTGGTGTAGGGTTTCCTGCCTAAGCAGGGGATTGGAATAGAAGACCTGCAAGGTCCCTTCTAACTCTATTATTCTATTCTATACTCCCTCACCCATCCTGATGAAAATGACCATCCTTTTTCTGCTCCAATTATTTTCTATTGCAATGCAGGCATCAACTGTCAGTCTGCAAGCACCTCCTCCAAAAAAGTTTATTTTCTAAAACTCCCATCAGAGTCAACAGAAATAATAACAATTTAAAAAGACACATTAAGGCTGAAGGAATTAAATATTGGAAGGGAGTAACTTTTGCAAGCTTTGGTAGTATAGCAACATGACACCAGAAGGAGAATTTGCAAACTGATTGTTGCATCCTTTGATAACTCAGACGTATTCCCACGCAAGACTATACGTTATTTAGAAACACTGAGCTAAATTGTCTCATTTTGGGGATCACTCACCAGCTTATTCTGGAGAAAGAATATTACAGGACACTCAGTACTTTTCTGATAGAATGTATTTATGTGTTTGTGTGTATATCTCCATGCATTTCAAGCATGCTTGCAAATTTTATTCAAGGTCAACTATCACAGCAGGCTGGCATGACTATGGATTCACTCTGCTGCCCTGTGCATAGGTTTTGCACGCTTGCCTATGTTTTGCATGATGTTTCCAAGATAAAAACCTGCATTTCCTCAGATAAACTTGAGGTAGAAGATGGTTGCACAGCTTGAATGAGTCAGCTGTACAAATTTAAAATGAGGGCATGCTTTGTGTATCTGACCAAACAGTGTGGGATTAGAAATTCCCCATGGAAGGGGTTTATCCAGGGGTGGGATTCAATTTTTTAAACAACCGGTTCTGTGGGCGTGGCTTAGTTGGTGGGTGTGGCTTGGTGGTAATGTGACTGGCTGGGTGTGGCCAACTCAACATCACTCACATAGAGGAACGCATCTCCTCGCCTGGCCTCTCATGACTGTGGGGATGCTGCAACAGTTGTAAGTGTGAAAAATAGTCATAAGTCACTTTTTTCAGTGCCATTGTAACTTTGAATGGTCGCTCCACACAAGCAAAGTACCAGCAAAGGAAGGAAAAAAAACTCTAGAGACATTCCTGAGACAGGAAGTCTAGTCCTGCCAAGAATGTAATAAGGGTTAACAGAGATGCAGTTTCTGTAAGCAACACCAGAATGTTTCCTTCCTGCCTTCTTTACAGGATTAGGCCAGTAATTTCTTCTAACAACCGGTTCTCCTAACTGCTTAGAATGTTAACAACCGGTTCTAGCGAATAGGTGCGAACTGGTAGAATCCCACCCATGGTTTTATCCTTCTATATAAAGGCTAATTTTTCCCACAAATGTACACCCAGTAATTACAAGAAAATAATTGTTCTGACCTTGGCTTCCCCAACAGCACGAAGCTGACTCCTCGTCCCAATAAACCCCTTTTTATTTAGTTTACAGTGAATTCCTTTCCAGAAAAGTCCTGGCCAGCAGTCTTTCAAGATATTCCACAATTATAGACCTTTATCAGGCTTGGAGAGTTGCCAGGCCGATATCTTTCAGATACCACATTGTAGCAGACAATAATTGGCATGGAATGCAGGAACAGATCTTCACCCAAATGAATTAATTGTCTCCTGCAAAATCCCATTCCCCTTATGCTCCTCTTTTATTCTTTCTGGGAAGGGCCATTCACCATCCACCTGTGGCTTTACTCCCAAGTTGACCCTTGTTCTTTAGCTGTTCCCTTCTTCTGGCAACTCTGTGCATGCGCACACTGGGAACAGGCTCCAGCTGTTCTTCTGCCCCACTAATCTCCAACTCTGAAGGTAGCTGATAATTGTCAGGTGGCCCTGGCCCCATCTCTGCCTCCGACGTCAGAGCCTTCCCCAGACTCCAGGACCGGCCCATGTTCCTCCCCAACCTCCTCACTGTCCGAACGTGTTGTGGCAGGCCACAACAATAATACTTTTTTCCCCTTTGCCTGGCACCTTCTGGTTCAGGTAGCCTTCAACTTATGACCAGAACTGAGCCCCAAACTTTAGCTCAGTGTTTCTAAATAATGGTTAAACTTGCTAAGCGAGACATTTGTTAAATGCTCCATTTTATGACTTTTCTTGCCACCGTTTTGAAGTGAATCACTTCCGGTATTAAGTTAGTGGCATGGTTGTTAAGTGAATCTATATTTCCCCCTTGACTTGGCTTGTCAGAAGGTCATAAAGGGGGATCACACAACCCTGGGACACTGTAACTATCATACATATGATGTCAGTACCCATCCATCTTGAATCGGATTTGGGGTTGCCACAAGGGAGGATGGGTAACCACGGGAATGAGAGTGAAGTAAGAAGGAAGGATAGCCACAACAAGATTCTTTCGCCAGAGCTCAAGGCCAAGTCACTGGAGTTTGGAGGGGCGTCATGCCCCTATCAGAGTCTTAATCCAAGCTGACAGGGAGCGGGAGAGTGGCTCTATTGGCTGTGGAGGAGGCTGGGAAAGGGCAAAATCTGGCTGGGCAGAGCAGGGAAGAGATAGAACAAGGGAGAGAGGGTTCAGAGGAAGAACCAGGCCCACCCCCTCTTCATCCTAGGACATGCAGGGAGGAATGGAGAACAGAGCAGTGTGGGTTGTGTGGCTTACGGGGGAGGAAAGGGCCCTGATTCCCTTCATTAGCCACACCTGGGAATGAGAGTTTAAAAGAGATGCATGCTGAGTGTGGCAACTGCTGGAGCAAACGTGAGTATATCTTGTGTTGACTTTAGTTATTTGTGTTCCTGGTGTCTTCCCAGCCATGTGGAGTTTATTGCCATGGCTTCAAGTCTGAAATTCTTGCTCCTGCCTTGCCAAACTAATTACCTCAGTTTGGCTTGATTGGACTTAAAGTTTTTCTTGACCATGTTTTGGACTTAATTCTCTGCAGGAGACAGCAAGGAGCCTGGGCGTGGCTTAGCTCAACTGTTCTGTAGTAAAGCTGCATGCTGCTCTGAAACTGAAACTGAAACTCCTCTCCTCTGCTTGTGTTTTGCTTGTATTTACTACCGCGTTGGAAAACCTGCTTTTGGTACTGTATATTTACTTCATGTATTATATTATATGCAAAGAGAAGTTATTGAATCCTGCTGAATCAGTTACTTGTGTGTGCTCTCTGGATGTGATTGCTGCTGCAAACTCTGACACATCCTTGCAGCGAATAGCAAACAGCCAGGTCATGGCAGCCTGATTCACCAGGAGCAGCTGATGGGCAGGTCGACCGGCCTCCCAGAATACCCCCAAATCAGCTGTTCCAGGCTGCAGGGATTGTCACAGACCATCATCACTGTTGTATTGGTCTAGACGGACACACCAGGCAGACACAGGAGCTGAAGAATAACGTTTCTTTATTTGAAGTAGTAACAGATTAACGTGGCTGCCCAGCTGGGCTGGCAGCCGGCTGGCTGGAGCCAGAGCCCCAACTGCTCCGGCTGATGCCGTTTGACAGCTCCTTATATAGTCTGCTGTCAAACGGCACCAGCCAATGGGAACAGTCAGATGGTCCCGCTCAAAATGCGGACCAGGTTGAAGACTTAGCTAGTCAGGGACACAACACCCCTTTCCCTAGCTAAGGGCATGCGCTGCCCAGCCTTTTGGAAATACAATGGTATAACAAGGGAATTGAACTAGTATCTGCTTGCACACCTAACCACTAGGCTTACACAAAAAATGGCACCCCACCTGTCACAAGGCAGGAGCCTGAGAAGGGGAACCAGATAAGATGGTGAATAAACCTGTCTGGTGACTGCCTGCATGGGGTAGGGCAGAGGTGCCTGAACCCTAAGGCTGGAGGCTCGTTGTGCTCCCCTGGCCCCCTTGGGACAAGAACATCCAACCTCCCACCTAGCTAGCTTTTGCCCCGCCTGGGAGTGTAGTGCTAATGTCAAGGGAGACAAGCCCAGGTGGGAGAGACCCTGGAGGTGGGTGCATGGAAGGACTCTAATGGTGGGTGCGCACCTCCTTGTTCAACGCCTGACACTCACCACCCCTAAATACCGGATCCATCCCCCCAGAGTCATTGGGAAGGGGGGCAGAGAGAATTTTTATTTAACAACCTGAGAGAACGAAGAAAAGGTCTCAAACAGTTCAGTGAATCATGGAAACGCACACCAGCCATGCTCAACCCGGAGGGCTGCATCTCTGCAGAGCCAATGGCTGCACGCAGTCCACAATGGTGAAAAGCTGCACCGGCAGTGGCCCATCGCTCGGCAGCCGGTGGGAGTCGAGGCGCTCGGGCTGTCGGCGGCCACGGGCGGAGCGGCGGCAGCGGCGACGGCCGGGACGGGAGCGACTGCAGCGGAGGTTGCGCGGCGGCGGCGGAGAGAAGCGGCGGCGGAGAGAGGCGGCGGCTGCGGAGGCCGCGCAGCGCGGCGGCAGAAGAAACGGAGGCCGCGGCGGCGGCAGAAGAACGGAGGCCGCGGCGGTAGCGGAAGGCGCGGGCGGCGGCAGAACGGAGGCGCGGCGGCGGCAGCGGAGGCCGCAGCGGCGGCTGAAGAGTGGAGGCGCGGCAGCGGAGGCCGCAGTGGCGGCTGAAGAGCGGAGGCGCGGCGGCGGCTGAAGAGCGGAGGCCGCGGTGGCGGGAGCGGAGGCGCGGCGGCGGCTGAAGAGCGGAGGCGGCGGCGCTGAAGAGCGGAGGCGCGCGGCGGCTGAAGAGCGAGGCGCGCGGCGGCGGCTGAAGAGCGGAGGCCGTGGCGGCTGAGAAGCGGAGGGCAGCGGCGGCTGAAGAGCGGAGGCCACGGCGGCGGCGGCAGAACGGAGGCGCGGTGGCTGAAGAGCGGAGGCCGCGCGCAGGCGGCAGAACGGAGGCCGCGGCGGCAGAAGAGCGGAGGCCGCAGCGGCGGCAGAAGAGCCGAGGCCGCGGCGGTGGCAGCGGAGGCAGCGGAGGCCACAGCGGCGTCCTTGGCGGGAGCGGCTGCAGCGAGGCGCTCGGCGTCCTTGGCGGGAGCGGCTGTCGGGAGTCATGGGCGGCGGCAGCGACGTAACGGCGGCCGGATCGGTGGGGGGTGGAAGCGTAGTCTCGCCGGCCTTCACGGCCTTGAGGCGAAGTCTGGACCTCTGCTAGAGGCTGTAGGCTTTTGCGCTCTTGTAGCGCCCACGGGGTGGGGGTTTTTCGCCAGCCTTCACGGGCCTTGAGGCGACGTCTGTTCCTCGGCTGGGGAGGCTTTTCAGACTTCTGCGCTTTTGGTAGCGCCAACGGGGGTTTCGCCAGCCTTCACGGGCCTTGAGGCGACGTCTGTTCCTCGGCTGGGGAGGCTTTCAGACTTCTGCGCCTTGGTAGCGCCAACGGGGGTGCCTTTCGCATGGGAGGCTAGAGTGCCTGTCAGGCAGTGACTTTCTCCTCAGCTCAGGGAGACTTTCTCCTCAGCTCAGGGAGACTTTCTTTTCCTCAGCTCAGGGAGACTTTCTTTTCCTCAGCTCAGGGAGACTTTTCTCCTCAGCTCAGAGAGACTTTCTTTTCCTCAGCTGAGGAGGCTCTTTAAATTTGGCGCGCGCAGAGACTGTCTGCGGCTCCAGACATTCTGTGGCTTCAGCTCTTTCTTCAGTGACTTAGCTTCTTGCCTGGGTGTCTCTTCTGATATCCCACCCTCGTCGCCAGTGTTGTATTGGTCTAGACGGACACACCAGGCAGACACAGGAGCTGAAGAATAACGTTTCTTTATTTGAAGTAGTAACAGATTAACGTGGCTGCCCAGCTGGGCTGGCAGCCGGCTGGCTGGAGCCGGAGCCCCAACTGCTCCGGCTGATGCCGTTTGACAGCTCCTTATATAGTCTGCTGTCAAACGGCACCAGCCAATGGGAACAGTCAGATGGTCCCGCTCAAAATGCGGACCAGGTTGAAGACTTAGCTAGTCAGGGACACAACAATCACCTCACATTTTTGGCCTCGTGGGCAGGGCTACATTCAGTATATAAGACACACCCAAATTTTCACGGTCTTTTAGGAAGGGCAAAGTGTGCCTTATACTCTGAAAAATATGATAAGCTTAGATAAACCAACAGAGATTCAGCTTGATTCAAAGAGAAATCAAAAGAATCACCTGTTCTAAAACTTATAGTTATATTCATATACTGAACTATACTGAGTACAGTTACACTCAGTTATACTCGGTTTTAGACTACAGTGGTGTGGGCGGATTGAGGTCCACAGGATTCATCCCAACTCTCGCATGAAAAGAAGACATCCACAAAGGTCTTCACCCTTCAAGACTAGGCTTCCCCACTGACTATAAAATTAACTGTAAAGTATGTTTTGATTTGGGCAAGATTGCTGCAACCCTGAAGCTGGCCTGACCGAAGTCATTGTAGGAAGTTAGCACCCAATTCTCCCCTAGAAAATTGAAATATCCTAGGAAATATTAAAAAGGCAGGATATTCCCTCTAAAAAGAGTAGACACTCAAGAGCAGAAACACCTCAGAACCAGAAGCTCACCCCCACCTTTGTTAATGGGTGGGCCATTAAGGCCTGGGTCCTTAATAACAAAGATCGCCAGGTAAAGTTATAGCAATTGCTCAACAGCCCTTTCAGTTTATCATCATCCAGCAAAGCTCAACCAAGCCTGGAACTCAGGACAACCTACAGAGTTGCCCCTGCATGGCCCTATGGGAGTCTGACAACCAATCAGAATACAAGCTCAAATTCAAATCCCAACAGAGGGCATAAAACCGAGGACTTTCAGCCCTGCTCCTTCTTCTTGCCCTTTTCTCTCTTCACCTTGGAGTATGCAATCATCCTTTTCACTTTGGAGCTCCAAGCCATGTGATCCTGTCCACCATTAAACCATCTTTCCTAACGGCCTCCATGTTTCCAGTGTCTTTTTTCCCCACTTGGAACTGAACCCAGAAGGATATTTCTTCCAACACCATATTGGAGCTTCACTTCTGGAACTGAGGGATAGGATAGGAAAGGGGGATTAGAGATAGCCGGGGTTGTGTAGTCAAAATAAAATACTTTTATTTTATTTTATTTATAATGATGTTCTCACATCTGGCCAGAAGGAGTGATGCCACGAGACCGCCAGACAGTGCCTTGATTGGACCATGGGACTGGTTGTTTGGGATTGGGGGAAAAACTTTTAATTAGGTGAAAATCAAGGGACTCATCAGAGTTGATTTTCACCAGTTATGTGCCAATATGATATTTCCAATAAAGCTATTCTTTGAGGAATCTGCCTGCCTCAGCGTTTTTGCTTACAATGGATCTATTATTTGGACCCCTGACATTTGCATTTTATTGAGGGGCTAGTACAGAGAAGGGGGGCTCAGCCTGTTCTCTAAAGCATCCAATGAAAAAATAATAAGTAATAGATAGAAACATATCAAGGAAAGATCCAATCTAGAACCAAGGAGAAATTTCCATGCAGTGAGAACAATCGACCAGTGGAACAGCTTGATTCCAGAAGTTGTGGGTGCTCCATCACTGAAGGTTTTTAATAAGTTATTGGACAGTTGTCCAGAATTGTTTAGGTTTTCCTGGACTAAAAGACCTTCAAGTTCCCTTCCATCTGTATTATTCTGATTGGCATGCGAATATTAGATTGGATTCACGTATGTTGAACTAAGTGGCAGCAAAGACAATGTTAAGATTGCAATCCACCAAAATATAGTCAAGGAGATGCTTTCCTTTCCTCAGGTCACGAGGAAAGATACAGGTCTAGAAACAGCACAAATCCAGCCACATGTCAAAAGTGACTTGAGTGCAGGTGGATACACAAGTTTGCCTGGTTCGTTAGCTGAATGGCAGAAGACAAATCTGGACCAAAACTGTTATCAAACATCCAGCTGTATCTTTGGGAGGTGACTTTTCCAGTCATATCAGGAGTGTTCTATAATCGTCATACCGCCTCCCTTTGCATTTGAAATTGGCACCACAACATTTAATATTTGTATAGCACTTCAACACACATTGTAGACATGATGCAGAGTTGTGTAACAATGTGAAATAATCCCTACATTGATAAGAGCATTAAGAAACTTCAAAGATTTGAAATTGCAAAAGAGAAACATATAGTTACCCCAATGGCTATACACTTTGGGGAGAAGTCACACGTTCTAGTGAAGAAAGCATTGGGCTTAGTGTCTAGCATCCCGCAGCTGACTTAGAAAACACTAAAAATATCTAAAAGCTGAAGAAATGCAGCTCAAGATTCTACCGTTTCCCTGAAAATATGACCTACCCTGAAAGTAAGTCCTAGCTTGATTTTTACACATGAGTCCAATATATACCCTACCCCCAAAATAAGCCCTAGTTAAGATCCCGCCCACTCCAGACTGCACGGATAAAAATTAAGCTAGGGGATGGGCGTGTGTGTAGAGCAGCCCTACTACTTACCTTTGGACAGTTGTAGTCAGGCCTCACACACCCCGACACCTGTCTGGCCAGCCCATTTCTTCTGCAGCCAGCAAGGCTTTCCTGAAGGGCTCTGTAGCTGATAACAAAGCTCTGGATCGATCCTGAGCTCTGTTATCGGCTGTGGAGGCCTTCAGGAAAGCCTTGCCGGCCACAGAAGAAAAATTTCCTGAAGGCCTCTGACAGCGAAAAGGAGGCCAGGGGTGATGTTAGTCAGTGGGGTTAGTCAATGGATGACATCTCCTGAAAATAAGACCTGGTGCCTTTTTTGGTGGGAAAAAAAATATAAAACAGGATCTTATTTTCAAGGAAACACGGTAGTTTATAGAACCTATCTAGCAACCTGAGATGGACCAAAAAAGTTCCCAATAGATCAGGGGTCTCCAACCTTGGCAAACTTTAAGACTTGTGGACTTCAACTCCCAGAATTCCTCAGCCAGCATAGCTCACTCTCTTGTAATCCCTTCCTCTGCACTCTCTCCTCTTTGGATAAGAGAAAAAGAAACAGACATGGCTGGCTGAGGAATTCTGGGAGTTGAAGTCCACAAGTCTTAAAGTTGCCAAGGTTGGAGACCCCTGCAATAGATCATCTTCAGCAAAGATGACAAAGTCATCTTGACATTACAATGATGTCTTAATCAGACTCCAAGGGAACTGCAGCCTAGTTTTAGCCATAGTAGGGCAGTAGATATTGAATAAGGGAATTGCAGTATGATTTTTAGAGATGTTGATTGAATTGTTTCGAAGCTGGAAGATTCCTTATAGATACCCAGCTGTCACCATAAGGCATCAGAGCTAAACTTCAGCTTTAAATAGTTTAATGGCTGATGGGACATATTTATTTTCAGATTGACCTGCAAATTTAGCAATTGCAAGGGAGACTTTGGGAGTTCTTCCTAGCAGCAACCTTACTTGAATAGATCAGTGGGTAGAAGACTGAAAATAGGCACTCTAGATATTTAAAGGATTTAAACTTCTTGATCAGTTTGCTATTAATCATCTATCTAATTGCAGCCGTAAAGTGTTGCCTAGAGAATGCCAATAATTTCGCTTTAGAATACTTTATTTCAAGGAATTCTCAGGAGTACTGAAGTCATCTTTGAAGCCCCATATGGGTTATAGATAGTATGGCTACATTGTCAGTATAAAGAATAACAGAGACTGGGTAGTGAACAAGTGTGGGAGAATGGAATTTTACTTGGAAAACATTTAGAGTTATTCAGAAGAAAAGTAACTACACGGTTTTCTCTGTCATCTTACTGCCACTTAGTAGTTATCCAGAAGTTTGCAATCCTCATATCCTATCCTATCCATAAAGGAAAAAAAAAATTAGAAGGGAGGAGGAAAAAAAAAAAAAGAACAGGGCATTATTTGTCCTTTCATGAGTCATCAAAACATGACTCAAAAACAAACATCTGAATGCAATAGCTGTCAGAGGCGGTTAACACGTTTCCAAATTAGGACTAAATTTTGCTGCTTCCGTTGAACTAAATTGATGCTCCAGCTCTAGGGCCGCGGTGTACTTCTGTCTCTTGATGAGAGAAAAACAAGGAGTAGAGCATTTAATGCTGCTACTGCCATGTGTCCATCCATTCCATGCTGCGCTAATCCAGCACTGACTGCCGTTCTTTCTTCACCACAGGAAGTGCTTTTTTTAAAGTCTTTAAGTGCTGTTGAGAGCAAAAGGGTAAATGGCTTTGGAGCAACTTTGAAGAGTGAGTGAGTGAGTGAGAGAGAGAGAGAGAGAGAGAGAGAGAGAGAGAGAGGCAGAGAGGGAGGGAGAGGAAGAGGTAGGGAGGGAGAGAGAGAGAGATGGAGGGAGGAGAGAGGGAGGGAGAGGGAGAGGGAGAGGAAGAGGGACAGAGAGAATAGCAGGTGCCAAACAAGGCAGTTCTTGTTCGAATTCAAGGCAAGTTGCATTGGTTAAAA
Organism: Notechis scutatus; assembly: GCF_049901735.1. Lineage (NCBI taxonomy): Eukaryota > Metazoa > Chordata > Lepidosauria > Squamata > Elapidae > Notechis > Notechis scutatus. The sequence continues at coordinate 56,938,013 of NC_142012.1, forward strand.
GAAGATATCACTATTTTCCATCCACTGGGATAAGATGTCCTTTTACCCATCATGTAACTCATCATAAACAGAATGGGACAAGTCACCACAGCCAACTCGCCACAGTCAACTCACCACAGCCAACTCATTGTGGGACAACTTGCTGTGGAAAATTCAACTCTTCAATTTAATTATTTAAGATTATTTTTAAAAAAACAAATTTTAATTTTTGTCATTCATATTTCATTTTCTCCCTCCTTTCTTTAATGATCTGATTCCACTATTTCTTTGATATTAGTGTAATTCTTTCTTTCTTTCTTTCTTTCTTTCTTTCTTTCTTTCTTTCTTTCTTTCTTTCTTTCTTTCTTTCTTTCTTTCTTTCTTTCTTTCTTTCTTTCTTTAATTTGTCATGTATGTACGAGAAAAAAAGTATAAGTATGAGCATAACATATAAACAGGGGTGGGATACGACAGGGTTAACTATTGGTTCGGGATTTATGAGGTTGGTGATTTATGATGTGCTTCCCTGCATGCTGCAAGCACGTGCCTGTAAATCATCATCAGCACGCTGCGTACAGAGAAACAGCCTTTGAAACAGCCCTCTTTTCCTGCTTTTTAAACTGCAGCTGTGCCTCATTCAGCAGCTGAAGTTGAAAAATGAGGAAATAAAGATCAGGTAAGAGCCCGAGTGGGCGGATGGGTAAAAACATCAGCAGACATAGAACCGGTTCTATGTCTGCTGCTCTTCAGAGCTACCGGTTCTACAGAGGTGGACAGAACCGGTAGAAATCCACCCCTGCATATAAACATATAAGTATAAACATGTATAAGTATATACATAATAAATGAGTACGAATAAATGGGAACAGTAGAACAGGGATGGTAGGCATGCTGGTGCACTTATACATGCCCCCTTACAGACCTCTTACGAATGGAGTGAGGTCCATGGTGGATAGTTTGAGGTTAAAGTTTTGGGGGGTTGAGGATGTAACAACAGAGTCAGGTAGCGAGTTCCAGGCATTGACCACTTGGATGCTGAAGTCGTATTTTCTGCAATCGAGTTTGGAGTGGTTTACTTTCAGTTTGTATCTATTCTTTGCCCATGTGTTATTGTGGTTGAAGCTGAAGTAGTCACTGACAGGTAGGACTTGTCCAGAGAGTTAGCCATGGTGAGTTGTCCCACATGCCACCAACAAGTGGGCTGCAATGAGTTGTCACAAATCCCATCCTAAAGGCTATGTATTACAATGGCTCCTCCTACCATCTTAACATTAGGCAGGCTTTGCCCTCTAACACAATCAGTTAAAGTGATAGGTGGAGATAGCTACCTAGTGAAAACACAAAGCTGTGGAGCTCCTGGAGAACCCTACTTGAATTCTAATGCAATCAGGACAGCACCTTCTGACTTATTAATTTTTGGACATGCAAACAACCATACCATTTGCATCTTAATGCAATCAGGACAGCCTGCCGCTCATTAATATTCCAGCTAAAAATATTCCTTTGGTCCAGATTCTGCTTACAGTGTCTCTGAAGATGATGTTCTATGCGAGGTTAAGAACCCAGAAGCTGCATTGCCTCTGCATTGTGGGGAGTTTGTGACCATCACAGGTGGACTGCGGAGAGTTAATTCCCTTTTTCACAATTGTTTCATTTCTGAAATATGCCTGCCTCTGTGTAAGGAGCAATTTTGGAAGCAACATGGCTTGGTAGGAAATATATATATAAAAGTCAGCTGCAAGCAGTGTAATTATTGTTGCATGTTGTTTCACTGTGGACTCAAAAAATGGAAACTGGTGTTGAAAATATTGACAGCACATGAATTCAATTGTCCCACCCAGTAGATTCTTAGGAGCTTGACTCAAAACCCCATAATTTCTCTTTTTGATAACTGAATATTAAAAAAATCCCATTTACTTCAGTCAGCAGGGATCATCCTTCCTGTTCTCTTAGAATATTTTGAAGACGAAAAGATTAAAATGCCTTTTTTAAAAAGAATCCTTCCCCTTCTTTCCTTTATCAATTGTTTGAGTTTCTATCCATTTTTGTCTTTTTTGGGAGGGAGTGGGAAATGCTATTATATCTGTCGCTTTTCTTATCTGAGAGTTTACAGATTTAGCCCCTAACAATCAAACCCAGCACAACTCATCTCACCCCTGAATTTTCTTTCTTCTGTTCGTAGTCCTCTCTTAGCAATAGCCCTTAGACTTATATACCACTTTCCAGTACTTTCCAGCCCTCTCTAAGTGGTTTACAGAGTCAACCTCTTTCCCCCAACAATCTGGGTCCTCATTTTACCCACCTCTCAACCTTGAGCCTGGTGAGATTTGAACTGCCAAATTGCAGGCAACTGGCAGTCAGCAGAAGTAGCCTGCAGTACTGCATTCTAACCACTGCACCACCAGGGCTCTTAGGCAGAAAGCAGAATGTGCTTTCCAAATTTTCCACCATACTTTTTTTTAAAAAAATTCAGTAAGTTAAAGTACAGGTAATCCTTGACATGCAACATTTCATTTAGTCACTGTTCAAAGTTACAACGATGCTGAAAAAAGTGATTTATGACCCCCTTTTCACACTTTATGACCATTGCAACATTCCCATGGTCATGTGATCAAAATTCAGAGACTGATTCATAATAAAGACGGTTGCAGTGTCCTGGGGTCATGTGATCTCCTTTCACAATCTTCTGACCAGAAAAAATGAATGGGGAAGCCAGATTCATTTACTTAACTTAACAACTGCAGTGATTCACCCAACAAATGTGGTAAGAAAGTATGAAAAATGACTCACTTAGCAACAGAAATGTTGGGCTTAATTGTGGTCATGAGTTGAAGACTATCTGTACAAGCTCCAAAAGAGAAAAAAAAGAAGAAAGAAAGAAAGAAAGAAAGAAAGAAAGAAAGAAAGAAAGAAAGAAAGAAAGAAAGAAAGAAAGAAAGAAAGAAAGAAAGAAAGAAAGAAAGAAAGAAAAAAGGAAGGAAATTTACAAAAAACAAACAAAAATTGACAAAACATTTAAAAATGTGCATTAGAAAAGACAAGGTAAAAGCACGTATACATATATTGTACCCCTTGTTGAATACTGATAAGTATGTTGTATTAATAATAGGTCAACTGCCTTGCAAACGAGGCTTACAATTTACAAACTTGTAGTTATCTATTGCAACCAATTATTTAACCTATCTACCATATACAAAAAAAGCAGTTAACAGGTAAACCAACAACAAAGTTAAATTTCAAAGTCTTCTGTTTCCAACTTTTTTAACCAGCTGATTAATTATAAGAACCAGGTTGCTGGTTTCTCTTGTCTCTAAGGACAGTAAGAACTCAGCAATCTTTCAGAGGAAGTTTAAGAAGGAGTGCAAGACCTCCAACCACCCTTAATCAATATCATTTCTTTCCCCAAACAGAAAACCAATGATATGTAAGTGGAGTCAATGGGAGGAAGGGCAGGAGCTTTGCTTCTATAGTTTGACATGAAGACATTAGTGCAATCAATAGTAAACTTAAGATGGTTGGATTTAACGAGAACATTAACTAATACAACTATGCTCTCTTGTTAGCCATTATTCATTAAATCTCTCGTGGGCAATCTTTGCTTTAAAGAGGGTGATTTAGCTAAATGGATCACTTTGTAAAGATCAGTGATTTTGTAACTCATAAATTAAGTGACATTTAATACATTTCAGAAATAACCAGAGTGTCAGTCACGTGGGCAGGTGTTTGGTTTAGAAGAGTAAAGGAAAATGTGTGGAAATTGCACAGGAGTATATAAAAATTATAGTGGGGAGTAAGTCTTCTTTGTCATCATCTTCTTGTTGTTCTTCTTGTTGTTCTTGTTCTTCATCTTGTTATTGTTGTTCTCCTCCTCCTCCTCCTCCTCCTTCTTCATTCTAAAAATGCATGGAAAAGTTATCTCTGAATACATCTAAAGGTCTTCTCCTCCTCCTCCTTCCTCCTCCTCCTCCTCCTCCTCCTCTTCCGATTAGGATTTGAGGAAGATACAAAATTTTGGCTCTTGCCCTTCTGGTGGTCTCAACCTTTGATAATTGATATTGTTATATTGTGTCTTTGATGTTGTCTCTCCATCTTCATCTGGACCTGCCTCATGTTCTTTGACCTTTTCTTCTTTTTGTAGATGCCTCATTATACATGGGGTCCAATACAGTGCTAAAATATTTTAAGCATCAAAGAGTCAAAGATTCCATGTATAAATAAACATTCCATCCATATGTCTTTGTAATGTTTTACTGATAATTAGTCAACTCTATCTTTTAAAACAGTAAAGGAAAATATTTGACTTTGTTATGCATGCATAATTTGTGTAGGAAGTATTAGTCAGAAAATACCAACCTTGTCCATATTAAATCTGATTTACAATAGTCAGAATGCTTTCTTCTAAGTCAATTAAATCAAAATTTCTTTCTTTCTTTCTTTCTTTCTTTCTTTCTTTCTTTCTTTCTTTCTTTCTTTCTTTCTTTCTTTCTTTCTTTCTTTCTTTCTTTCTTTCTTTCTTTCTTTCTTTCTTTCTTTCTTTCTTGAAAATTTCCTTTGCCTTGTCCTCCAAAAGATAATAGAAAGAATGGCCCCCATTGGGTTGAGAAAATACATTTGGCACTTTTATTCATCTTTCTTGCTTTAAAAGATTATTTGGGGAGAGATGGGGAACGGTAGCTCAGACAATGATTGATAGGCATACTAGGGCTTAACATCCAAATATATTTGGGTATGAAAATACGTCCATATGCTTGAACATGGAAGAGCCATTGAGCACGCTAATTCTTGCAATTCCTAATGTTGACTATGTTCATTAGAAATACATAATGACAGCAACTGAGCAGGATTTTCCCTGTACCCATTATGCTATAAGTAAAAGCTAATTCAATTCGCCCTGGGAATATACACATCATTGCCAAGCTTGGAGCTGATCTGAGCTTTGTCTCCTCTTTCTGAATGTTAATATCTGTTTTGGAAAGGATGTGGACGTGCTGTGTTTCTAAAATAAGTAGAAATGGGGAGAATATTGTTGAAATGAAGGAATATTTGATTGTACCTACTCTGAGATAATTCATAGAAATGAATGAGAGATAATACCCAACCCTATGAACGGAAAGTGGGATTTAAAGCTTCTTGGTGAACATCGGCAGTTAGGACACCGGGTTGATAATCAGCAATCCCATGTTTGAGAGTTGGGTACTGCTACATGGCAGGGTGAGCTCCTGTCATTTGCTCCAGCTCCTGCCAACAAAGCAATGCAAAACTAAGCAATCACAAGTAGATAGATAGGTATCACTTTGTTGGGCACATCAGTGGGAACATGAAAACAGCCCTCAACCCGATGTCTCTCAGGCAATACTGATAACACTAGCTAATCCTTTCTACCCAGAAGCTCCTTGGTGCTTCTGACACAAATGTGTGTGACAAATTGTCACAACAGACCTAGGTTTTCGGCAACATTTTCCCCTTCTCTCTCTCTTTCTCAGTCTCATCCCAAAAGCATCTCATCCGAATTCCCTCCGACTTGCCTAGGGGTGTAGACAGGAGCACAGAAGTGGGAGCAAGACTTGTTAAAGTTCGGGTGATCCCTGCAATCAGGATCACAGGTGACAGTAAATTACGTATGCCAGAGTTGGCTTCATTTAGGTTAATGCAGACATGTTGCTCCTAATAAATCTTTTGAATTTTTTTTAAAGCTTGGCTTGAGGCTCGTGATTTAATTAGGGCAATTGCTGGAACCCTGACACTAGCGAGACGAAATGTTACAACAGGCAAAAAAAGTCCCAAATTGGCACCAGCCTGTTGTCTCACTATCACAGGGGTGTCGAACTCATGGTCTGTGGGCCAGATGCATCACTCGTGGCCACACCCAACCCCGGATTAGTGAAGGGGGAAAATCACAGTATGTCACATGATGACAATATGATGATGTGAGTTTGACACCCTTGCACTATCACATTTGAACCTGCGCCACGTCACCGTTCATAGCAACTACTTGGGATTGGATGGTAGGAGAAGCAGCAAAAGGCAATTGGCCAATAGCAATTTTTCATCTCAAAAGATCAGCCTCTTACTCTAATAATTCAGACAGCGCTGTACCTGATTTTCTTTTCTTTGAAACTGCTGTTTCAAATTGCCGGCAACAATTTTCATTTTTCCCCTCACCTTCCAAAGGAACAGATCATTTTGCTGAAATGCTCATGACTGAATGCAGATGACACAGAGGGGAGAGAGGATATATATATATATATATATATATATATATATATATATATATATATATATATATATATATATATATATATATATATATGGCATTCGACTTTGTTAGAATGTATTTCCCACGTCATTTTAGTTGTTCTCTTAAAGTTGTAGCGTTTCAGCAGAATCAGATGAGATTCTGCTGAAACGTTGCTACAACTTTAAGAGAACAACTACAATGACGTGGGAAAATACTCTGAACAAAGCCGAATGCCATACATGTAAATACCCAAAACTTAAGAAAACAAATATATATATATATATATATATATATATATATATATATATATATATATATATATATATATATGGATCTTTGGTTATTCGGGTTTTCTCCTGCGTAAGATTCAAAGTATCTAGGCAGCGTTTCGGCGAGGTCCCACTCGCCATCTTCAGGCTGGTGCTTTCGGCTTAGTGCCAGTGCAAGCAGTGTGTGACCGGAGCTGCCATCTCTCTATATACAAGTGGTGGGGATGGTGTGCTGGGCTGGTTGGCTGTGGGACCTCGCGAAACGTTGCCTAGATACTTTGAATCTTACGCGGGAGCCGAATAAAGATCCACATACAAATACCCATGAGAACCTCAGAAAACATATATATATATGTTCATGGAAGAATTTGAATCCAGAGCCCTGGCCAATGCCATCCTCAAACCCAAACTATGGTTAAGATACATCGATGACACATTCGTGATTTGGCCCCATGGACAAGAAAACCTAAACAATTTCCTAACACACCTAAACAGCGCACACCCCAAAATCAAGTTCACCATGGAAACAGAAACAAACAAACAACTACCATTCCTAGATGTACTAATCTACAAAAAAACAGATGGCACACTAGGACACACCATATACCAGAAGAAAACACACACCAACCGCTACCTCAACGCCCAATCCCACCACCACCCAGCACAGATAAACTCCATTGGCTAAAACACTAATTACTAGAACCAAACGCCTGGCAGACAAGACACACATTAAGACTGAACTATGCACCCTGACTAAAATATTGACAGCCAGCAGCTTCCACAAAAGCAAAATCACCAACTTGATCCACAAAAACACACTGAAACATAATAGAGACCCAGAAGATGAACAGACCTATGGAACAGCTGTCCTGCCCTACATAAGAGGTACTACAGACAAAATTAGTAAGGTACTACACAGACATCACATCAGGACTGCCTTCAAAACAGACAGAAAAATAGCAGCCATCCTTAGCAACCCCAAAGATAAAATTGACCTGGAAAACCAAGGCATATACGAAGTCCCCTGTGCATCATGCCCGCCACATACATTGGAC